>NW_028318083.1:33432500-33590000 GCF_062004578.1 Staurois parvus | reverse complement strand
AAAGTGATCATTTCCCTGTATCCCCTCTCCATAACAAACGAATTGGTCATTCCCCTGTATCCCCTCTCCATAACACACAAACTGGTCATTCCCCTGTATCCCCTCTCCATAACACACAAATTGGTCTTTCCCCTGTATCCCCTCTCCATAACACATAAATTGGTCATTCCCCTGTATCCCCTCTCCATAACACACAAATTGGCCATTCCCCTGTATCCCCTCTCCATAACACACAAATTGGTCATTTCCCTGTATTCCCTCTCCATAACACACAAATTGGCCATTCCCCTGTATCCCCTCTCCATAACACACAAATTGGTCATTCCCCTGTATTCCCTCTCCATAACACACAAATTGGTCATTCCTCTGTATTCCCTCTCCATAACACACAAATTGGCCATTCCCCTGTATCCCCTCTCCATAACACACAAATTGGTCATTCCCCTGTATTCCCTCTCCATAACACACAAATTGGCCATTCCCCTGTATCCCCTCTCCATAACACACAAATTGGTCATTCCCCTGTATTCCCTCTCCATAACACACAAATTGGCCATTCCCCTGTATCCCCTCTCCATAACACACAAATTGGTCATTCCCCTGTATCCCCTCTCCATAACACACAAATTGGTCATTCCTCTGTATTCCCTCTCCAGCACACACAAATTGGTCATTCCCCTGTATCCCCTCTCCATAACACACAAATTGGTCATTCCCCTGTATTCCCTCTCCAGCACACACAAATTGGTCATTCCCCTGTATCCCCTCTCCATAACACACAAATTGGTCTTTTCCCTGTATTCCCTCTCCAGCACACACAAATTGGTCTTTCCCCTGTATCCCCTCTCCAGCACACGCAAATTGGTCAATGCACACTTTTCAGTTTCTCCTCCAGAGGCCTCCCAGTCTGTGTTCACATACCCCCACCACACAAATTGCAGATTTAACACTGTTCATATCCTCCCCAGAGACATTTCACACTGAGCTCAGACACATAATCTGGAGGTTCAAAACTTGTAGTGAAGCTCAGTTTAGCAGCAGTCTCTGCCTGCCATAAGCAGAGGTAATTTTCTCATTACTTTCCATTCTATGTTGTTATTCCCATTCTAGGACATACGTTTGTCTTCCCTGTATCCAGCCCACATTACACACACCGTAGTATCCATACAGCAAATATATGCTCCTTCAGTACACAGTGTTGTATAGCCAGTTTCCACCAGTAGAATATGTGCATTAACTCATTAGTGACCATCCTGCATTGTAGGAAAATCAATCTCTGTAATCAACCACCACAGAAGGTGTGGTAGGTCTGCAGTCTCCCCTGTGCATTCACCCCTCAGCAGTCAGTTCCAACAAATATGTAATAGTCTTTCCATGCCTAGCACAAGTTTTGTAAGCTCTAAGTTCCCCGTCTGCAGGTCTGTGATGTTGTTTTTTGTAAAAGTGCTGTGTATCTGCCTGGTCACTTTTACAGGGGCCTATCCCAGTTTCTCCTGTACCGCCAGAAAGCCCGAGGCTGCTGTAGGTGGTCGGCAGGCTTACTGTAGAGAAAGAGGACCATCCGATCACTCAACATCTCTATGGTGTGTAAAACAGGATGAGATGAGGATTTTGTGACTTCCTTTTTCAGTTTTCTGAATCTGATCCTCAAGTCACAATAATAGACAAACACAACACTGGAGGAAAAAGTAAGTAAACCCATAGCCTAAATACTTTAATGAAAGCTAATTGGAATCGGTAGTTTGCACACATGCACACATTCCAGTTAATTAAATGAGTTTGGAGGTGTGGCTTAGCTACTTTGATTGTTACAAGACACTGAAAACATTTTAAGATTGTGGTTCATAAGAAGCATTAGCTGATGTGAACCATGCCTCACAAAATGGAGCCATATGATCAGCCATATCAATATTATTATTATTATTATTATACAAGATTTATATAGCACCAACAGTTTGCTCAGCGCTTTACAATATGATCAAGAGTAGTTGATCTACATTAGGCTGGAAAGGGATACAAAGCAATCTCAAAGTGTGTAGATCTCCATCAGGTGACAGTTAGACAAAGTATCTATAAATGGATACAGTTTAGTACTGTGACTACTTTTCCTAGAAGTGGGTGTCCAGCCAAGATAACTCTCAAGGCACAATGCAAATCCTTATTGACATAAAGAAGAATCCACGAGTAACAGCTAAATGCTTGAAGACATCAATAGAACTGGCAAACCTCCTTGTTCATGAGTCTATCATACATAAGTCTTTGAACAGGCAGGGTGTCCATGGCAGAACACCATGGAGGAAGCCACTGTTCTAAAAAAAAAAGAAAATTGCTGCATGCCTGAAGTTTACCAAAGAACATCTTGGCAACTGCAATACTAGTGGGAAAATGTTTTGTGGACTGATGAAACAAAAATTGAATTGTTCAGGAAGAATACTAAGCACTATGTATTGCACAAAAAGGGTATAGCTGTCAAACTTAAAAACATCATCCCAACTGTGAATTATGGAGGCAACATCATGATTTGGGCTTGATTCGCTGCCTCAGGGCCTGGACCCCTTTCCATTATTGAGAGGAAAATAAGTTTCCAAGTTTGCTAAAATAACTTTCAGGATAATGCCAAGGGTGGCTGTCCACCAGCTGAATGAATATAAAAGGAAGGAAATAGTGCTGCACTAAATACCAAAAAAAAAGCTAAAAAAAAAAAAATACATTCAGCTAAATATGTGATATGTGGTATAAACTATAGATAGTGGGCTTAAGAAAGAAAAAAAGACTATATAATGTATAAAGTGTACACACACACAGTAACAACTGTTGTAAATGAGGTCCACAAAACAACCCCCTGACACAGGGTATATAATGTAATGGACCAATAAAATAGACAATATACTGAGAATGCACAGTAAGTCATATGAATATTGTGTAATTAATTGACATGAATAAAATACAATGTGACAGTCCATATAAAGTGAATAATGCATGCACACTCACCAAACCTCCTTTCCTTGATGTATCCTGGTCACTGGGAGCGCTACATCACCGTAACCAATACAGCAGGTATCATGTGTGGGTAAAGTCACGTGGACCTCATATACACCAGTTGTTACAGTGTGTGTGTATACACTTCATACATTTTAGATTCCTTTTTTCTTTCTTAAGGACACTGTCTATATTTTATACCACATATCACGTATTTAGCCGAATGTATTATTTATTTGTATTTATTTTGTTTAGCTTTGTTTTTTTTTTTTAGCACAGTATTATTTCCTTTCTTTTACATTCATTTAGTGGTGGGACACGTAAACGGGTGTTTGCTGCTTTCTGTTTTTTGTTTTAGTTGTAGTGTAGATTTTGTTTGTGTTGTAAAGAGGAATGGTGAAAAATTCCTCCTGATTATTGTGCAGGGCTGATCTAGAGCTAGTGAAAGTACTTTCCTAAAGTCATTGCTGCCAAAGGAGGTTCGACCAGCTATTAATTCTAGGGGTTCATTTATTTTGTCCTCCTAAGCTGTGAATATTTAATGGATGTGTTCAATAAAGACAAAAGGAATTAGAATTGTTGGCATTAACAGCTTAAGCACATTGGGGTAGTCTCGTGGCTTGAGTTTGATGAGGATAAGATCACATTTTATGGCAGATTACTGCAGAAAACCAATTAAAGTATGTATAAACCCTCATTTTGTTTAACAACACAGTTTAAAATAGAAATGAAAAGCAAAACACTTGTGTAAAGATATAAAAAAATTCTAAACAAGTTTTCTCTTTTTTTTTTTTAAAGAAGTGATCAAATACCCTGCAAACGAGTTGGGGGGAGGAGAAACATAATTATACTGAACTTCCCAGTAAAGGACTGTGCAGGTGGTGTGTGTCAGGACAAGTCTCATCATTGGAGGAGAGCACACTTGAGTTCCCAACACAGCTAGAGATCTGACCTGTGCAAAATTGATTAGTGTGATCAGTTTTTAATGGAAAAGTAGAGGGACTGACAGAAACACCAGGGATTTCACACAAAGAAAGCCATACAAAAAGAACAGGATACTTTTTCATACATGTACATGGTACAGCAAGCACATATCAGGAATATGAAATGCTGCATTTAAATACTCTTTCATTCCAAGGGTTTTATATACTTTTTCTTGTGTTTGTGTATATGTCTGTCTCTCTCTCTCTCTATATAAAAAAATTTCTGCTGCTAAGGATGTATACGCATTTTGCATTTTTGTGTGTTGCCATATCTCTTCAGCATGTGATAGCTGAGGTGGTCTAAATCAGGAAATACTAAATTTCCCCATCACACTGGGATTATGCAGGATTTTGAATTTTCAGTGCTATGTAATTATTGGCTCTGTTTACTTGAACTATATTTTTTTCTCTTGTGGAGGGACTCCTGTCATAATGTGCAAGTATCTACAGCACAATTGCGCACAATGGCAGATGTATCTACAAAATGAGTTAAACATTATAGTACAAATTACACAGTGCTTTTTTTTAAAATAGGAGAATATGTCAAATGGGTGAAAAAAATTGAATCATTAATGTTAAATCCTTTTGTAAATAGGCCCCCTAGTTCTCAACCATGGTATATAAAATAGGAGAGGCCTGGATGACATCTGTTACATGCATATAACTGTTTTCTGAAAACAGAGTATGAAAGCGAATGCTCTAAAAGATTCTTTCTGTCTGTTCTAAAGAGCATTTTGTTTCAAAACAAAATCAAATGCAAAACTACAGAAGTGGTTGTACAAAACGATCAATTATTTTTTAATGTTTACCAAGTTTGAAATTAAGTGAAATGTAACAGAGCAGTTAGCATCAAATCATAATGATAATTTTTGTTAGTTAAATGCTATTTGAGTCTATAAAACTTTGATTACTTAGTATTTAGCTACAGTTTTATGGCTTTTCCCATATGATTGCTCACAAATTTTTATGTTGACTAAATTGTAAATTGTTTAAACAGTTTAAACAAATTACTGAGCAATTAAACCCCTGTGCTAAATTTGAAATGAGTTACTACTTTGCTGTTCAAACACTCGTTATTGAGCTAAACAAACACAGCAATCAAATATGCAAATCTGAAAGAAGGCATTTTCCTGACTTTGCTGTGAAATGTAGAACACGTGTCCATTCTTTTCAAGATTTTGTGGAGAATGATAAATAATGCCGCTATAGTAAAAAAATAAGGCAACTCAGCACATCTTTAGGTGTCCGGTTCGCCAGTAGATTTCACAAGCGTGTTTATGGCCATTTAGGAAAGATCTGGAAATGACTGAAAAAACAGATGGTTGTACAATCCACATCTACTATGAATCATGTGTCATCTTAAATTTGAAATAAATAAATTATTTGGTGAATTGCCATTCCACTGGTCATTCTGGAGAGTTTGGAAATGCTAACTCAGGCAATCTTGGAGTTGATAATGAGAGTTGTCAATTTTGGGTGTGCTCATTAGCAAACACAGAGGTTTTTCAAATTTTTTGGAGAACTTAATTGCAACCTGACTGCTTTAGGGAAGGACATTTTTAACCATGCATGCACTGCTTCAGTCCAGCTAACTGGTCATCTTAGAAACAGTAGTGGGTCTTAGTGCTTAAAGCCCGGTAAGTATTTTTTTGTTGAGACAAGTGGGCTGAAAAAAAAACAACTGAGAAGCTTGCGAAGAGGTCTCTGTACCATCTTTTTGATGTTAATGCAGCAGTCTCCTCGCTGTGCTGTTGTGTTCTGACAGGGCAACCAACCCCCCGCCAGAACACACTGGTCAGCACTCACAGCTATTGGCTGAGAGTGCTGATCAGATGCTGATTGGCTGCTGGTTTTCCAACAAACTCATTTGATCAGCTTCTGTCAAAGAAGGATCTACACAAGGGCCGAATAGCGGCGCGTGTCTGTGGTTCTTTTTGATTTCGAGTGATATTTGGCCAATGTGTGTGGCTTAAGGTTAATGTCTGTTCATCTGTTATTTTCAGAGAGACTGCCTGCCTCTGTTTGACTAGTTTTCGCTCCAATATTAGTAACAATTGCTGAAATTTTTGGTTTCTACTGCCTGGAGAGTAGCTACTGTCTTAACTGGAAGTACCAGGGTAGATGAGATTAAACAGGAATTGCATTAAACATTTAGATTTTCATTAATAGGAACTTCCTATTTGTAATGTATAATAATCTTGATTATGCCAGTGCTCTTCTCCCACCACCAACATGTAATAAATCTAATTTAAAATTTACTTAAGTTAAGAGTCTCTTTATTTTATTTTTGGATAGAGTAACTAATGGTTAAAACAGCTTTTTCTGTTGTGACGTTTTCCCTTCCTGTCGTAAAAACACAATGGGAAATTAGAGAAATTTCTCCAAAGGGAGGAGAAAGCCCTTCTTAGGCTGCTACCACCAGAACTCGATTGCAAAGTTCCCCCTGGGGGGACACACCACAATAAAAATTAAACAGGTGTTTTAACACTTCCACATACTGTGCATAAGATAAACGTTTGAGTTTACATACACTTTAACATAAAGAGTATAACCTTTCATGACTCACTTAAACTGGAAAATCTCTTACATTCCCCCATTGCTGAAATCATTAGACTATCAAAGCTTAGGTCCTTGTATTTAAAGCATAACTAAATCCAAGAGCAAAAATGTAATATATTGCAGCTTACAAATCCTTAGCAGTGGTGGCTGCATTCATTTTCATTTTTCTGGCCAATAAATATGCATGTACAGAACACCTATTGTCAAACATGTGGTGTCCTTGTGTCTTTTCAGTGAGCTGCACTGACACATGCAAACAAAATATTATCTTTCTTAAAGTATAAAAAAAACTCTCCCCTTGTAAAACAACCCCTTCAGTTTAAAATAGAAATGAAAGGCAAAACATTTGTGTATAGATGTAACAAACATTATAGAAGTGCAAGGTACAATTAAAGGGAAAGAAGTCTAAAGAAAAAAAGAAAAGTACACTGTGTGAGCAATTATTAGGCAAGTTGTATTTTTTGAGGATTAATTTAATTATTGAACAACTACAGTGCTCTCTGTCAATCCAAAATGTTAACCACAAATCTGAATATTTCAAAAAGTAATGGGGTTTAAGCTTTCTTAGGAGAATATCTATGCATGCACAGTTATTGGGCAACTATTAGTGTGCAGAAATTGTATGCAACTAAATGAAAAGCGAACATTTTCCCATCTCACCTGTTTATTTTCATCTGTTAAAGTGAGAATAATAAACAACTCAATATTATAAATAAACATTTCTCAGAAAAATACAAATCAGTGACCAATATAGCCATCCTTCTTTTCAATAACAGTCATAAGCCTTACATTCATGGAGTCTGTCCGTTTCTTTATCTGCTGACGATCAACTTTATGTGCAGCAGCAACCACAGCCTCCCAGACACTGTTCCGAGTGGTGTGCTGTTTTCCTTCACCATAGATCTTGCATTTAAGAAGGGCTCACAAGTTCTCATAGGGTTTAGGTCAGGTGAGGAAGGGGGCCATGTCATTATTCTTTAATTTTTAAGGCCTTTACTTGCTAGCCACTCAATAGAGTACTTTGATGCATGCGATGGAGCATTGTCCTGCATAAATATTATGGTCTTCTTGAAAGATGCAAACTTTTTCCTGTACCACTGCATGAAGAAAGTGTCTTCCAAAAACTTGCAGTGGGTTTGGGAGTTCATTTTGAGTCCATCTTCAACCCAAAAATGTCCAACTAGCTCATCTTTAATAATACCACCCAAAGCCAGTAGCCCATCTCCACCTTGTTGGCGCCTGATTCGCAGTGGATCTCTGTGCCTGTTACTGATTCAGCCTCAGGCCCATCCATCTGGTCCATCAAGAGTCACTCTCATCTCATCAGTCCATAAAACCTGTCTTCAGATATTTCTTGGCCAGTCTTGACGTTTCAACTTGTGTGTCTTGTTCAGCGGTGGTCGGGTTTCAGCCTCCCTTACCTTGGTCATGTGTCTGAGCACTGAACACCTTGTACTTCTGGGCACTCCAGGTAGGTTTCAGTTCTGGAATATGACAGCACTGGAGGATAATGTGTTCCTGGTAGCTTCACGTTTGATTCTTCTCAAATCTTTGGCCATTAATTTGTGTCTTTTTTTTCTCAACACTTTTCTTGTAACCCTGTTCACTATTTGCAACAAAATGTTTGATGATTCTGTGATCACGCCCCAATATCTTAGCAATTGTCAAGAGTACTGCATCCCTCTGAAAGACTTTTTACAATTTTTGACTTTTCAGAGTCAGTTAAATCTCTTTTTTGGCCCATTTTTGCCTGAGGAAAAGCAACTGCCTAATAATTATGCAAACCTTGATATAGGGTGTTGATCTCCTTAGGCCACACCCTCCCTCATTACACAAATTCACATAACCAGATATGCTTAAATCCAATAAGCATTCATGTTTATACAGCTTGGAGTTAGACAATATGCATATAAATTCTGATTTGGTCAAACTACTCAGTTACCTAATAATTGTGCACACAGTGTAATACAGCCACCTCATCTATAGACTGGTAAGCTGCAGTATATTACATGCTGTGTTTTGGGTTTAGATATGCTTTAACGCCAGCTGAGAATGGTAGAAACTGAGTAACTTACATGCGTGCTTTGCTTTTAGTTTCATTTCACACAAAAAGTGCAGCACTAATGTTTTGTGTAGTTTTTTTTTTTGTTTTATTTTGGTAGTTAAAAAATTGACTCAGTGTGGTACTTCAACTGATGATGGTTAGGTTCAGGTTTTGGTTTACAGAGTTAAGTTTTTAAGGGTTATGTTTATGGATAGGTTCAAGTAAAGGGTTACATTTAGATTAGTTTAGTCTTTTGGGTGTAATAAATTATTTACAAGTGACTAAGTTTCAGGTGTTATACATCACATATTTGAGTGCAATCTCACCTGCAACAGTAAACCTATGGTAACAGGTGTTAATGCTGTTGATGCTCTGTCTGACCAAACTCACCATGTAATCAACTGCAAACAAACTACCCAACATCTTCATCTCCTTGATATGGCATTCTGAAAGCACTCTGTGGACATCCAACAAACTGCAAAATCCATTCATTACTGTAAAGATTTTTTTGTTCATCCTGGCATTAGTTATTTTCAGAACATGCTCAGTGGATTTCAATAAAATGGGCACATTATCACAGGCAGTAAATATATCCATGGAGAGATGAATGTTTCATTTTTCTCGAAAATATAATGACATTCATTTAAATGAGACTTGATGCTATCAATATCTTTTTCTTTCTTCCTTTTTTAAGTTCAAACTAAACCAACAAACTGCTGACTCAAACCTATATAACACACATCTGAAACGCCTGATTATTCATAATTCATCTTTGAAAAGTTTGCTTTTGGAAAATAAGCTCTCTGATTATCTGACATCCTCCGGAAGGTTAGAAGAGTTATTTCCTATATTACTTAGGAAAAAATTTCTTTTCACAATTGAAAATGTCAGCATCAATTTCAGGTTACACTAAGCATGTGCTTGCTTTCTGAATATTATCCACCTCCAGCTCCACTCCAACCACCCTGCTGAGGATCTGAGTGTGACAGATTGATTAGCTCATCAATCCTCACCCTTAACAGCACTTTTCCTGAACACCTGGGTTTCTGGGTCACATCTGGGTTTTGCTACCGTAGGTTTAGTGACCTAGCATAGTATCACCACCATATACATTAGATGCACATCTAAAACATCATACTTTGACACAAAACAGATCTCACTTTTACCTCTTCAGTTATGCCAACTACTTTTAAATGGTTTCCCCATTTAAAGGAAAAAGTTTTGTTTACACCTGTGAATTGGGTCGAAACCGACCCATAGATTTTCAGTTGAGGCAGATTTTGTGACTGTCTACCTTTCACAAAGTTTTTCATTGCACAGAGATAGATTATTTTCTTTCTATGTAGCCAATACATCATTGCAGATGTGCTTATATGCTGGAAATGTAGCTTGCTTGGGAGGCGTGGGAAATAAACTACTGTGAACAAACTTTTTTGAATAAAAAAAGGCAACTTCTGACAATCCATGAAAGTGGAGCATGCAGTCAGGATTTCTTCCTGAGGCATACTGATTATATGAATGCTTGCTCCTGCAGCTTTGAGTGTGGCTCTTGGTGGCTCAGGAGGAATTACAACACCTGTCTTAAAGTAACATGTAAATCAAATGTCCATGGGACTTTATGTAACTGACAGTTACATCCACTCCTGATGAAGTGAATTAATAATCGCAAAACGCATCGAGATTTAGGATATAATACATCCATCCATTTGTTTCACAAGTTTATGGAGTACAGCATATCTTGAAAAACGTTTGAAATATGTAAGCTTTATAGTTAATGTCTATGTGAAAGTAGACTGATTGTAGTAAATCGTTTTTTCCACATACCGTATTTTTTCGCCCCATAAGACGCACCTAGGTTTTAGAGGCAGAAAACAGGAAAAAAAAATTTTCTGAACTAATGGACTGCAGACAGTACAGGAGATGACCAGAGACTGTGGACAGCACAGGGATGACCAGAGACTGCGGACAGCACAGGGATGACCAGAGACTGCGGACAGCACAGGGATGACCAGAGACTGCGGACAGCACAGGGATGACCAGAGACTGCGGACAGCACAGGGATGACCAGAGACTGCGGACAGTACAGATGACTGCTGACCTTTGGGGAGGTGGGGAGCGGGTACCTGAATTTGACAGGTACCCGCTTTTACTTCCACAGAGTTTTTGTTTGATCTTACCTGTTCCTCGATCCAGCCGCGCGCTGTCTTCTCGGCTTCTGTAATGGCGCTCGGCATGACAGCCAGGTGCCCAGTGCGCATGAGCGAGAAGCACTTGCGCTTTGTGATTGGTCCGGTGTCTTCTGGGATCTGTCTTGTGTCCCAGGTACCGCCTTACCATTCACAAAAAGCACCGCTTCTTGCGCATGCGCACTTGGCACCCGGCTGTCATGCCCAGTGCCCACACTACAGAAGCCGGAAGACAGCGCGCCGCTGGATAGAGGAACAGGTAAGATCAAAGAACAAAGAAGTAAGAGCAGGTACCTGTCAAATTCAGGTACCCGCTCCCCACCTCCCCAAAGGTCAGCAGTCATCTCCATAATGTCCCGCTGCAGAGCTGAGCGGCCGGCCCGGTATTCTGACACGGCCGCGGTGGAAATACCGGACTGGCCGCTCCATATTCGCTCCATAAGACGCACTGACATTTTCCCCCCTTTTTTGGGGGGAAAAAGTGCGTCTTATGTAGCGAAAAATACGGTAGTTACATAGTTAGTCCGGCTGAAAAAAGACAAAAGTTCATCCATTCTAATTTATTTTCATATTGAAAAACAACTTTATTGAGATCAATACAAGGACAGCGTAATACAGCTTTATAGATACAAGTCATTCGTGCATAACGTAATGTCAATGGATATTACAGAATAATAAAATGAAAGAGGTGTCAAGGGGAAGACATCACTGAAAGGAAAAATAAATCCAAGGAACAGAACATTTTCTGCGTGTGGAAAAACCATATACATATACATGCATATTGTAATGTCCCTCGGTACAGCCAAAGAGAAAAGTACCACAGGGGAGTAACCCATGGATAACAGGTCAATTGGTAATCACCTACAGCCCACAGAGTGGAGCACTCAATAATTCACAGCATTAAATAGGTTGAATTCTGAAAACACTCAAGGTTTTCTGATTTCTTTTAACTTTTTGTGTCTGTTGTAAAACACACTATTTTAAATGGATACTTAATAAAACGAAACGATTTTGGATACATTTGTTATTTAGGTGCACATCTATAAAATGCATAGGCATTTTGTTTAAATGTTTTTTGAATATATGGGATTGAGGTACCTCTGTCTATGCACCAGACCTTAATGATTAGATTCTGTCTTAAAATAACTATTTTCCTGTTATAAAAGATCTGGAAAAGCTAACCCTTACCTAATGAGATGACAGCCATCCTGGACTTAAGGAGCAAGTTTCAAATAATGTGATTGTTATGACCTTGGGAAGAGTATGGCATCTAGTGTGTATTTTTGCTATGAAATATGTAGACATATTCAGTAATGATTGCAAAGTAAGAGAGTGCAATAACCACAACAATCACTCAAAATTTCACTTGTACCTATCTGTATTAACTAAAGTGGATTTCCAGTTTGTTGATGTATGATTCAACTTTTCATTACTCTTTATTGAATAACTACATTTTTTATGCTTAGTTTAACATTATATATTGGAAAGATTGAATATTGTCAATGAGAAGAGAATTAGTCCAGAGTACTTACATTTTTCACTTCTAAAATAAGTTTAAAGCAATAAGCCCTACACCAAAAATGTACTGTATTGCATTTTACCAATCATTAGATGTAGTGGCTGTATTGGTTTTCTTTTTTAGGCTTTGTTCCCTCTATTTTAACTTAGTGATCTAGCCAGTAACACACCTCCTGTATTAGAGTGTCCCCACTTTGGATGAAGGAGCACAGGGGGCAGCTTTGGACAGCAGCATTGTCAGTCTGGTGGGAGGGGAAAGTTGGATGTACTAGTAGAATTAAATACCATAACAAACTGTAGCCAAACTCCAGCTAATACTTTATAATCAGTTACAGCAAACAGTTTTTTTGTTTGCTTTTGGGATAAAAGTTTTATATAGATAAAAGCTGATAATTTCAAGCACAACTGCAAAATTCCTTGAAAGACAGAAAAATACCTATTGATGTACAAGAAATACACTTAGCTAGTAAGTTTTTGTTGACTGAATGGTGTCAGCCCTTCTTACTTGTCTTTTGACAATCTACTGAATCTCTCCCTTTTTCCTCGTATCCACGAATTAGTGCAGTTCATGATTTTGCATACACTTAAGGGCTTGTTCACACCAGCGAGGCATGTGTCTCAATGTGGCAAAAGGTAATTTACCACAATGGGTGGCAGCACACGTGTTACATTCTTCCTGAATGGCACTCCAGTGAACCTTGTTGATGGAAGTGCAGCCTGCAGCATTGTAATAATGTGCAATGCACGTCCACCTTCAAGGTGCATTGGGGTGCCATTCAAAAAGAATGACACTGCATCACACCAACACATGTAATGTGTGTTTTGGTAACCTCAGTGCAAATGGGTGCTTCATTTTTTTTTTTTTATTATTCATATTCCCATAACAGGGCAAGGTGAAGTGGGACAGCACTGCTATCCTGAACAATGGTTTTAGCAATATTCAAATTTCATTCTGACTGTTCATGGGTCAGATTGGCCAACCTCCTCATACAAAAACAGTCATATACAGTCATGCCAGTTTTACCAATTGTCAAATAAAAGGCCAAAAAAACAAATAACCTAAAATTTCATTGCCTCACCTTTGATCTTTACAACAGCTAGTGTGTTGTATGTTTCCTAGCATTCTTTCCAGATCATAGCCTTCCTCTCTATTTTCTATCAGGACTTCCAGAGTTCATTGTAAAGGTAAATGTCAATGAAATAATTATCAGACAAAATATGAAGCAGGGCAGATATTGTGGAAAAAAAAAAGCAATGCTGTGCTATACTCGGTAATATGATCTAATTTATAGCATTACAATTCTGAGTAATTATAGATGTTTACAGCATTCTGATTGCTTGGAAATTGGAAGGCAACCATATTCTTTCTACTGTTAAATGTGCATAGCCATTATCGAAAAGAATTGGCAGTTCTACTTGTTTTGAGTTTATGCTGTTTTTCAAGTTGAGCCAATACTGAAAAAGGCTACAAAACGATATGTTAATTTGGATTTTTTTTTTCAGTTGATGTTCCATCACTAATGATATTGATATATATATATATATATTTATATATACACACACTTCTCAAAAAAAGTAATATATATATATATATATAAATATATATAAACATATACTTCTCAAAAAAATGTAAGTAACATTTTTTTTAAATCAGGCTATAGCATCAAACCGATTAATCTCCTGGGATATTGATCTGGTCAGTCAGTTAAGTATCAGAAGGGGTTGTTGATCAGTTTCAGCTGCTTTGGTGTTAATGAAATGAAAAGGTGCACTAGATGAGCAACAATGAGAAGACCCCCAAAATAGGAATGGTTTTACAGGTGGAGGCCACTGACATTTTTTTCCCCTGTTCATCTTTTCTGACTGTTTTTCACTAGTTTTGCATTTGGCTAGGGTCAGTGTCACTACTGGTAGCATGAGGCGATACCTGGACCCTACAGAGGTTGCACAGGCAGTCCAACTCCTCCAGGATATCACATCAATACTTGTTATTGCCAGATGGTTTTCTGTATCTCTCAGCACAGTCTCAAGAGCATGGAGAACATTCCAGGAGACAGGCAGTTACTCTAGGAGAGCTGGACAGGGCCGTATAAGGTTCTTAACCCACAAGCAGGACCGGTGTCTGCTCCTTTGTGTAAGAAGGAACAGGATGAGCATTGCCAGAGCCCTACAAAATTACCTCAAGCAGGTCACTGGTGTGAATGTTTCTGACCAAACAATCAGAAACAGACTTCATGAGGGTGGCCTGAGGGCCCAATGCCCTCTAGTAGGCCCTGTACTCTCTGCCCAGTACCATAGAGCTTGATTGGCATTTACCATTGAACACCAGAATTGGTACGTCCGCCACTGGCACCCTGTGCTTTTCACAGATGAGAGCAGGTTCACCCTGCGCACATGTGAAAGGCATGAAAGGGTCTGGAAAAACCGTGGAGAATGTTATGCAGCCTGTAACATTGTTCAGCATGACCATTTTGGTGGTGGGTCAGTGATTGTCTGGGGAGGCATATCCATGGAGGGACACACAGACCTCTACAGGCTAGACAATGGCACCCTGACTGCCATTAGGTATTGGGATGAAATCCTTGAACCCATTGTTACACTCTACGCTGGTGCAGTGGGTCCTGGGTTCCTCCTGGTGCACAACAATGCCCTGCCTCATATGGCAAGAGTATGCAGGCAGTTCCTGGAGGATGAAGGAATTGATACCATTGAATGGCCCCCACGCTCGCCTGGCCTAAATCCAATAGAAAACCTCTGGGATATCATGTTTCGGTCCATTTGACACCGCCAGGTTGCACCTCAGACTTTCTAGGAACTCAGTGATGCCCTGGTCCAGATCTGGGAGGAAATACCCCAGGACATCATCTGTTGTCTCATTAGGAGCATGCCCCCATGTTGTCAGGTATGCATACAAGCACGTGGGGGCCATAAAAACTACTGCCTGCCATTTTGAGTCGCTGCAATGAAATTTCAGCAAAATGGACTAGTGTGCATATATATACATATATATATATATATATATATATATATATACAGTGGGGATCGAAAGATTGGGCACCCCAGCTAAAAATTTGTATTAATGTGCATAAAGAAGCCAAGGAAAGATGGAAAAATCTCCAAAAGGCATCAAATTACAGATTAGACATTATTATAATATGTCAACAAAAGTTAGATTTTATTTCCATCATTTACACTTTCAAAATAGCAGAAAACAAAAAAATGGCGTCTGAAAAAGTTTGGGCACCCTGCAGAATTTATAGCATGCACTGTCCCCTTTGCAAAGCTGAGACCTGCAAGTGTCATGGATTGTTCTCAACCATCGTCTGGGAAGACCAGGTTATGTCAATCTCAAAGGTTTTAAATGCCCAGACTCATCTGACCTTGCCCCAACAATCAGCACCATGGGTTCTTCTAAGCAATTGTCTAGAAAACTGAAACTGAAAATAGTTGACGCTCACAAAGCTGGAAAAGGCTATAAGAAGATAGCAAAGCGTTTTCAGATGTCAATATCCTCTGTTCGGAATGTAATTAAGAAATGGCAGTCATCAGGAACAGTGGAAGTTAAAGCAAGATCTGGAAGACCAAGAAAAATATCAGACAGAACAGCTCGCAGGATTGTGAGAAAAACAATTCAAAACTCACGTTTGACTGCACGATCCCTCCAGAAAGATCTGGCAGACACTGGAGTTGTGGTACACTATTCCACTATAAAGAGATACTTATACAAATATGGTCTTCATGGAAGAGTCATCAGAAGAAAACCTCTTCTACGTCCTTACCACAAAAATCATCGTTTGAACTTTGCAAATTAACATATAGACAAGCCTGATGCATTTTGGAAACAAGTTCTGTGGACCGATGAGGTTAAAATTTAACTTTTGGCCGGAATGAGCAAAGGTACGTTTGGAGAAGAAGGGGCACATAATTTAATGAAAAGAACCTCTGTCCAACTGATAAGCATGGGGTTGGATCAATCATGCTTTGGGGTTGTGTTGTAGCCAGTGGCACAGGGAACATCTCACGAGTAGAAGGAAAAATGGATTCAATAAAATTTCAGCAAATTTTGGATGGTAACTTGATGCCATCTGTGAAAAAGCTGAAGTTAAAGAGAGGATGGCTTCTACAAATGGATAATCATCGTAAACACACCTCGAAATCCACGGGGGATTACATCAAGAGGCGTAAACTGAAGGTTTTGCCATGGCCTTCACAATCTCCTGACCTCAACATAATTGAAAATCTATGGATAGACCTTAAAAGAGCAGTGCGTGACAGACAGCCTAGAAATCTCAAAGAACTGGAAGACTTTTGTAAGGAAGAATGGGCAAAGATACCTCAAACAAGAATTGAAAGACTCTTGGCTGGCTACAAAAAGCGTTTACAAGCTGTGATACTTGCCAAAGGGGGCAGTTCAAGATATTAACTCTGCAGGGTGCCCAAACTTTTGCAGACGCCATTTTTTTGTTTTCTGTTATTTTGAAAGTGTAAATGATGGAAATAAAATCTAACTTTTGTTGACATATTATAAGAATGTCTAATCTGTAATTTAATGCCTTTTGGAGATTTTTCCATCTTTCCTTGGCTTCTTTATGCACATTAATACAAATTTTTAGCTGGGGTGCCCAAACTTTCGATCCCCACTGTATATATCTCAGAAACTAGATATTAGGTTTTTACTTTAATGAATCTTTCACACTGTCACCAAGAGATGAACTGGGTCCATGGTCCTATTCAGCCTCCCTGATATTAAGAGGATATTAAAAGGCTAGGACTGAAACATGGATGTCCACTTAATTTCCATTTCTCTGTCTCACAAATAGACGGTGCCTCAGGTCAGAAAAGAGCAGCTTTGAACAGAGGCTTCTTACAAATGTCACTTAAAAGCTGACAAAAACTTTTTTTGAAGTCACATGTGGCTCTCACTGTTTCTACATGGCCCCAAGTAGTTTTAAAGATTTAAATCGCATGAGGCCCAAACTGTCCTACAGTTGACAAAGGCTACATACACGTCCTTGCAAAATTGTTTGACCACTTCTAGAAATGTTCTTTGGCCCATTTCTCTGGAAAGAAATGTTGTAAGTTGCAATATTACTACAATGTTATTACCAACGTGCTATAATCTTTTTCTGAAGTTAAAATGTGGTCCTTTGCTGATTTTTGTCTACGTGTTATTTCAGTTTAACATTGTTACTTTTGAGCCTAACTAGAACTAGTTTTTTGTGGTAATACGTGGTAGCCTATAAAATATTTAGCAGCCCATTAAAGTCGAGGAAAATTGGACATGCTCTATTTATTAAAGCTATAGTAAACCACAAAACAAAAAGGATAAGGTCATAATGTGCTAGTAAACACCACATACTAGCACATTATGACAGACTTACCTTAAAAATGAAGCCCTCCATGTTGTCACCGCTCTCGGGGCTTCCATCTTCAACTGGTCTTCCTTGTGGGTTTACAGGCTTTGGCTGTTTGAATGGCCGAGCCACGATGATGTCACTCGTGTACATGCACGGGAGTCACAGCTGCGACACAGAGCTCTGGATGGACAGCACCATTCAGTGACATAACCAGCTGCTACTGCAGTAAATATCTTCTAAACGGTGCACTTTTAGGAGATATTTACTGTATCTGCAGGTAAACTTTATTATAGGCTTACCTGTTGGTATAAATCATACAGGTGACTTTACCATCGCTTTAAGCAGTACATCATCTTTGCATTGCAGTGCACGTTACTGCAAATGCATAATACTTTGCTGCCTAGATGTGTTGGCTTGGAGCTGTTATGTTATATTATATTTCATTTGTTGATAAAATCTGTTAACCATGTGTTTATATGAATTTAGATGTAATAACTTTTAAAGAGCGAAATGATTTCATATGAAGGTATGGACTTTACTCTGGGGTAAGAGTTGGAATGTTCACAGTTGTGATATGAGAGGAGTCATCCTATTACTTTTGTGGTGGTATTAATCAAGTGGATTTTTTTAACCCATTGGAATGACATTTTTCAGCTTGTCCCTTCCATATGATTGCATATGGTTCACTTTTATTTTTACAGATACATTTTTTTTTAATTTAAATACTTAAACACTCTTAACAGAGCAAAGATAAGGGCAGGCCAAGCTTTGCATGGTGGTAAATAATTTTTTGGGGATATGAAGCCATGTCCTTCTGGTCTTTATTTTATGTTTCTCAGATTTGTTTTTTAAGACTGCTCTGAGTTGGAGAATATAAAGGAAAAAGTAATTCCTCCTTTATCATAACATAATTGCCCTTTTCCCCTGCAGATCAAATCAAACAAAAAGGCCTGCTTTTCTACAGTCCGAAACATCTTCCTCTAGACACTCACCTTTTGGATTCTCATTTGTGTCCTCATCCTGCCTTTGCAAATCATGACACTTGTTTAGAAAGCAACGTTCTGTTAGGCGACACTGCAGTAATTTATTGCAGGCCACTTTCATCCCATAGATGATACACATCCAAACATGAAGGGGAAGGGAGGGGGATAGTGGGATCACACTGACAGTTCTGCCAAGGCCTAGGGCTGCAGAAGCTGTCTGATGGCATCATCCATGAGTATATCAGTAAGGATTTTTCAGCATTTTGGCACAAAGGTGACATTGTAATGTGTCTAAATCAGAGCAATCACCAGCCTTGATCTGCTCACTGGTAACTTTCTTTACATTTTAACAATGATATTGTTTCTCATTCCGGGGCATATTTAGCAAGCGAAAAAGACATTGGTTTTTAGAAGCATAACCAAGGTATCAATCTTTGTATGCATTGTGACATCTCTCACTTCTAAGACTCTATACCACATCCGACTGTGCCAGATAGCAAACTAGTATTGTATTTTGGGGGGGTAAGTCATTCATTTTTAGAAGAAGTACATTTGAACTGGCCACATAACTCTAGTGCAGTATCATAAACACTATACAGTGCCTTGAAAAAGTATTCATACACTAAAAATTGTCCACATTTTGTCATGTTACAACCGAAAACGTAAATGTATTTTATTGGGATTTTATGTGATGGACCAACACAAAGTGGCACATAATTGTGAAGTGGAGGGAAAATGATAAATGGTTTTCAAAATTGTTTACAAATATCTGAAAAGTGTGGGGTGCATTTATATTCATCCCCCTTTACTCTGATACCCCTAACTAAAATCTAGTGGAACCAATTGCCTTCACAAGTCACCTATTTAGTAAATAAGAGTCCACTTGTGTGTAATTTAATCTTACTATAAATACAGTTGTTCTGCGAAGCCCTCAGAGGTTTGTTAGAGAACATTAGTGAACAAACAGCATCAAGAAGGCCAAGGAACACACCAGACAGGTCAGGGCTAAAGTCGTGGAGAAGTTTAGATTATAAAAAAAATATCCCAAGCTTTGAACATCTCATGGAGCACTGTTCAATCCATCATCTGAAATTGGAAAGAGTATGGCACAACTGCAAACCTACCAAGACATGGCCGTCCACCTAAACTGACAGGCCGGGCAAGGAGAGCGCTAATCAGAGAAACAGCCAAGAGGCCCATGGTAACTCTGGAAATGCTGCAGAGATCCAGAGCTCAGGTAGGAGAATCTGTCCACAGGACAACTATTAGTCATGCACTCCATAAATCTGGCCTTTATGGAACAGTGGCAAGAAAAAAAGCCATTGTTGAAAGAAAACCATAAGAAATCCCATTTGCAGTTCGTGAAAAGCAATGTGGGAAACACAGCAAACATGTGGAAGAACGTGCTCTGGTTAGATGAGACCAAAATTGAACTTTTTGGCCTACAATCAAAATGCTATGTGTAGCAGAAATCTTAACACTGCACATCACCTTGAACACACCATCCCCACTGTTAAACATGGTGGTGGCAGCATCATGATGTGGGGATGTTTTACTTCAGCAGGGACAGGGAAGCTGGTCAGAGTTGATTGGAAGATGGATGGAGGCAATTACTAGGCAATCTTAGAAGAAAACCTGTTAGAGAATGCAAAAGACTTGAGACTGGGGCAGAGGTTCTCCTTCCAGCAGGACAACGACCCTAAACATACAACCACAGCTACAATGGAATGGTTTAGATCAAAGCTTATTCATGTGTTAGAATGACCCAAAGTCCAGACCTAAATCAAATTGAGAATCTGTGAAAAGACTTGAAAATTGCTGTTCACAGACGTGCTCCAGCCAGTCTGACAGAGCTTGAGCTATTTTACAAAGAAGAATGGGCAAACATTTCACTCTAGATGTGCAAAGCTGGTAGAGACATACCCAAAAAAAACTTGCATCTGTAATTGCAGCAAAAGGTGGTTATACGAAGTATTGACTCGGGGGGGGGGGGGGGGGTGGCTGAATACAAATGCACGCCACACTTTTCACAGTATTATTTGTAACAAATGTTGAAAACCATTTATCATTTTCCTTCCACTTCACAATGTGCCACTTTGTGTTGGTTTATCACATAAAATCCCAATAAAATACATTTACTTTTTTGTTGTAACATGACAAAACGTGGAAAATTTCAAGGGGTATGAATATTTTTTCAAGGCACTGTAAATGTCATAGACTTTTAAGTAGCTTTACAAGTCTGCTTGAACAAATTCCTGATATTTCACACTATAAGGCAATGGTATTATGTAAAAAACTGTACATAAAAATTGTTCATGAGCTCCAGTCCAGTGACTGCCCCTAGGCTGAGATGATGCCATTAATCTACGGCAAGTAGGAGGAAACCTAAATCTCCTCTCCTTTAGTGATCAGAATCCAACTTTGTAGCAAGTCTCAAAGCAAGAGACTGTTTGAGACAACTATCAACAGAACCAAGAACCAAAGAGCACCAGGATTTACATATTTCATCTCTGTGACAGTATCTCACTTAGGGATGTAAATGTTAACCCTGGATAATTCCTTCTGAAAAGAGAAACAGCTGAAAAGGGAGTCCCGTTATCTCTATAAGAGGAAAAAAATTATCTGTATATGTTGCACATAACATGGGATGCATGAACCTATATGGTCTGCTTAAGTCACAAACGTAAGTGGAAGTATTACAGTTATCCATTTTCATGATGTAGTAGCGTTCTCTTTTTCTGTGTAAGCTAAGATGACAGTCATCATGATATATCAGAAAGGATTTCTACACATTCTTCGGTCCAGCTTGCACTAAGATGTTTAGTCAAGTACATTGGGGTATTTAAAGATCTCTGTAAATGCAGGTTCAATACCTAGACGTGGCATCTGAAGTCAAGTGGGCTTCTGTTTTGCATTAAAATAGACCCCTGCTTCAGAGCACTACTATAGTGTACTGGTAAGTATAGTAGTCCCTTAGTTACTACCATCAAAAGCTGAAAAACCAAAGTTTGTCTATTGACATTGATTGGCATTTGTAGAGTACAATCAACACAACTTATTCCTTTTTCGTTGAGTCGTATGCACTATTTAGCTAAAAAAAAATGCACTGATGCAGAATTGGTGAGCAAAAATCTGTACCGTTCTATCCACAGAAAACCAGTTGGGTGTTGCCATTTTGCATCTCCCACATGATGGATAAAATACAGCCAAGAGGTCTATCACACCACACCGGTCAAAGACAAATCTGCCCTACTTGTGACAGTCATGTGGTAATAAGCTTATGTCAGTAGAGAGTAGTTTGAGATGACAATGAGAGATATGCTTTGCTTAGGCATTGCTTTTTTGGAAAAGGAAAAATGCATTTAAAACGTCTGATTTCTGCAAATTATGAAGTTAACACTAAAAAGAGTCCATTTATGAATGTTTTCAGCACAGATTTACACAACTTTTATGCAATTTCCCATAGTTCTCCAGTCTTAGTTGGAAAATGTTTGAATCCAGAGTGAAAGTTGTGTACATTTTGGCTGAAAACTTTTACATATAGACCCTTATGTTTTTATGCTTTGGAAATGCATAGGATAACCTTAAATATGAATAGACCATGCTATCATTTATTTAACCATTTGCCCTCCAGAGGATTTACCCCCCTTTCTGACGAGGCCATTTTTTGCGATATGGCACTTTGTTACTTTAACTGACAATTGCGTGGTATTGCAATGCTGTACATAAATGAAATCTATGTCCTTTTTTTCCCACAAATAGAGCTTTCCTTTGGTGGTGTTTGATCACCTCGGCGGTTTTTATTTTTTGCGTTATAAACAAAATGTCCAATAAAAAAATGAAAAAAAATATTTTCATAAATTTAGGCTAAAATGTATTCTGCTATATGTATTTGCTAAAAAAAAAAAATCCCAATATGTGTAAATTAATTGGTTTATATGAAAGATAGTGTCTACAAATGGCGGTATATATACTGGAATAGTTTTTTTTTTTTATACTAGTAATGGCGATTAGCGACTTGTAGCGGGACTACAGCAGGCATTCTGACACTGGGTGGCAACTGAGTAACTGCCACTGACAACCCTAGTAACACTAATACAGTGATCAGTGCTAATAAAAAGCATTGACACTGTACTAATGACACTGGGCAGGAAAGGGTTAACTTTTGGGCGATCAAAGGGTTAACGGTGTGCTGTGTGTGTTTTACTGTGTGTGCTGTGTGCTTTTTTACTAGGGAGGCATGCTGTTTTGTATTTCCCTGATGTGCAGAGGAATACAAAACAGCATATCCATGCTGACGGGGGGGAGACCTGTGTTGTTTACACACAGGTCTCTCCCCTGTCAGCTTTGCACGGGACCCGGTGATTGACATGCCTAGCTGCCAATGGCGGCGAATGCGCACGCTCCCTACCCGGAAATGCAAATCAGTTATATATACGTGATTTTGCACAGCCCTGCCACCCTGTAGCAGTACTTCTACTATAGGGCAGCGGGAAAGTAGTTAAAGGCTAAGTACACCTTTAGGAACATGTTACCTCCGTATTTAGGGTGTAACATGTCCCCAAGCAACCACTTCCCACTCCCAGAAACCTTGTCTATGAATGAATAAACCACAAGTTTCATCTGCCACACCGCAGCAGTCAAACTTGTAGTAATCATTGGACCATGAGTGTGATAGTCAGTGCACTCGTAGTCCATGAACACTTCTCCAGATCTCCCCTACAGAGGTATGGGCAGGGAGTTGGAGGAAGAGTTTGCAGGAGCCTGACAAAACACCCGCTGTCCACTGATTATGGATGCAATGCTTTGCGGAATGCTGTGGGGAAAGAAATAAACAAATGGACATTGGTAATTAGGAGTTGAAATGCCACACTGTAATATTCAAGTCCAAACACAAGTTTATTCCAATGGTAAAATATCTTCAAAACCAATGCATTTCTGGGGCCATGTCTGTCCCCTTCATCAGGGCTGGAAAAAGTGAAACAATTAGAGTATATGTGGGTGGACTCAGAAAGCAGTCTATAGTTGTACAATATTTTGTTATGAATTTGTACAGAAGTCTGTCAGCAGCTAGTTTGATTTGTATGCATTAGAATTGGCCAAAGTCAGTTGCTTTGTGATACTCCACACTAGTAGGGATCATAATGACGCATGTTTTGTCTGTAGCTTATAACGTCTTTTCTGTTCTTGTACAACGCTGACAGCTGGGGAACTGGATTCCTTGTTTTGTAATAAGGCATACCAATAGCAGCCATGTGCAGGCTGGTTATTAATATAAGGGGCTTTTTTGGGAGCCAGAACTTTGGTTCATTCATTCTCAGATGCCATTTTTATTCATAATGGAGAGTTTTAGCAAATGTTGGATGGTTTTGTTAAACAATTTGAAGGAAAAAGCTACTTTTAGCTAACAAATGTTGATTATGTACTGTATTAATGCAGTAGGCTTCAGGAAAGGTTTGTAGCTGCTGGCAATCACAAAGGTATGGCAGCTAACTCTGCAGTAAATATTGTCTTGCCTCCGTAAGTGTTTTAATTACCTGTATTTAATGGAGATTTCATCCACTGAAGTATCTGAGTAGGTCAGAGTGTTCCACTTTTAAACAAAGAGTGTCATTTATACTGTGTTCGTTCCTCTATCATACAACACAATCACTTGGAATGTAGGAAAACTTTTGTCCCTTGAGATATAAATATGTTCATAAAAAGGACAAGAAAGAGATTACTGTGTAAATAATGATGATTATCAGCGATGAATGCCATCAACGATGTCTTATAAATAATGTGCAAGAGGAGAAAATATTGCCAGCCATCACTGTTTTCTGTGGTCATAATTGGCCAAGGAAAAAGAGAAGATAACTTGTAGGGAAGCATGTAACTGGCTGTTTATGTTATGTCTACCACTCTTCATGACGTGTGATGTATGGAAGCAGTTGGCCACTGATGGAACAGAATAATGGGACTTTTGTATGATATAATGTTTCCTAAAGAATTACATGGACCCTGTCGCTGTACTAAATAAAAGAAGTCTGTAAATGCTCCCATTTCCTGCTGTCTACCAACTAACTCCACTCTAATGTTGAGAAAACTTTATGTAAAGTGAAGGTCACACTGGATCTTCATGCTGATTTCCATGTCTTTACTGTACTCTGCAATAAGTAGAGACTATCAGAAGAAACTCATGAGATTAAAAAGTCCAACACTCCCAGAAATGGTTGGTCAGCGGACTTCATATGAATATGTTTCAGGATTGGATCAGGATTAAGTGTCACATGCAGCAGAATAGGTCAGTATTTACACATTGTTACCTGTTAAAGGGTCACATTAACAGGTTGGACAGATATGCAGGCATGATATGACTGCTGTCAGGCAAAGGAAAATGAAAATTGTTTCTCAGCCATGTTTGCAGTTTTAACCTATGGAGAGAGGAAGAGAGCACAAGATGACGACTCCTGCAACAGCTTATCTATGGAGAAGACCGTTGATCTTGACTTAATCAAGCATTAATTATGGATATCTCATGTTTTGAGTATTTTGTGGTGCATTAGCATAAGATTTTGTATCTAGAATTTTCTTCTGGAGCAAAACTGCCTTGACTATGCATGCCATCTATTTCCCTGAGTCCCCTCCACCCAAATCCAGCCCCACCAATTTTTTCTTACAATTGTGGTACTGGATTGGATAAATATATAGTAGGAAAAAAGTAGCTAAATGAGGCTGTCAAGAGC
The DNA here is from genome assembly GCF_062004578.1 of Staurois parvus. NCBI lineage: Eukaryota > Metazoa > Chordata > Amphibia > Anura > Ranidae > Staurois > Staurois parvus. The sequence continues at coordinate 33,564,666 of NW_028318083.1, read as the reverse complement.
AAGGGCTTAAAGTATGTGGTGTTGTTCCCTGTTGTCACAGTTTACCGTCTTCAAATCCAACACGTGTCACCATCTGTAACACCATAAAAAAAAAGCCTCACTCCAAGCCACTGTGAACGTGCTACTTGGTGACTCCAAACTCCAAGTATGGTGCCACTGCTCCAAACTGAGACCACCAAGCTCAATAATATATCCTACAAGAAAGATCGGAGCCATACATGTCAGCCTAGTGATGCTGGATATGGCAGATTGGTCTCAACTAGTCTCCTCTCATAGGCCACACCCCTCTGATGCGATTCACCCTTTCATGGACTTAATCAAAGAGATGGGCCCACCACTATGATTAAACCCATAGGAGAGTAAAACACATCAGAGGGGCGTGTTTTATGGGAGGAGACCAGCTGTGGCTCATCTTCCATTACCCCCCCCCCCCCTTACTCTATCCAGAATGCAAGAAAAAAAAGGTTTTACGTTAAGTGACGCTTTCATAAAACAAGTTGTCAAATCCATTGAAATCGCTGGTGGTGAGCATGATGATTTTCAAAGTATTGTAAGCATTTTTTAAAATCATTATAGAAATGCTTAGCCTTTACATACTGTATAATGAAATTCTTACAACCCCCCTCCTCTCCCTTAGAGATTTAAATGTGTTTTTTATGCAAAGCTTGGTTGTATATTCACGAATAGTCCTTACTAGTTAGTCATTATATTTTTTATAACTCCGGATAAGGCAAATATTTAGGAGTCACCAGCTTGTGTATGGAAGAATAACATTTATGTTTGTTTATTTATAACAACATTATTTTTTTATGGGTGGCCTCCTGTACGATCTTATATTTTCTGTTTTAATGTTGTGTATTTACTAATAACAATATGTTTGTTCGTAAGTTACACCTTATGTTCTGTGTATGTGTGTGTGTTATTATTTATTTTTGTTGTCACATCCTTTTGAAGCTGGTGTATATCATTATTGTGTGCAGTTGCCTATGTACAGGAGCCTCAGAGGGGAAAAAAAAAATCTGTACCTTTATCTGCCCTATGACAAAAACCAAATTGTATGAAAAAATAGGTTTCACTTGCAACACAGATCTTGAAGAGGGATTTACATTTAATAAATGTTTACAAGTATTTTCATAAACCCTGCTTATGACTGTGTTGGCTGCACAAGATGGATTACTTAAATGTTGCCTTTGCTATAATGTACATTGCACAGTTGTCTCTGGGAGTTATTTATTTTTTCTAATATTTATGGTCTGCAAGGCAGCTTAGTTATTAACATTAGTTATAGCCATTTCTGTAGATATTTATCTGAACCGCAAGTTTTTTGACACGTTTCTTTTTTTGTAACAAGGAATAGAATATCTGAGGCTATAAAATGTTGTCAGATGCAGAAAAATATATGTATGCGCAGGCTATTACCTAGAAATTTTCTTGTAAAGATCCCGTTAAGATTTCAATATAAACCTTGTTTTAGCCTCACAAACAAAATGTCACAAGGGAATCTATGACTGCCATTTCTATAACACCCCGTGGGATGGCGTCGGGAACTTTTGTCAGGTAGCTGTACACATGTTGTAAATGTGGTCTTTCCCACACCAGTGTAAAGGATCATTGTTTACAGGCAGTCTTTAAACAAAGGTAAGCATGTTTCAGCTATGTTTGGATGATAAATTCCTATTACAGCATAGTGTGATTACATTTAATGTAATCAGTATGCCTCTAATACTGTGCATTTGATCTGTTCAGACCCCTGATACTTCAGTAAATAAATAAATAAAAATATCAGTGCATTGGTCAGCCCTTTCAAATGAATGAGCTGCCCTAATGTAATATATATTAGTGTGCATGAAAATATTAACTCAGAGCGTAGAAGTGAATCATGACTTAAACGATCTTCCTCCCATGCACACAAATCACACGTAACATACACATTCGTACTACACATTGTGGTGATAAACAATTTGTATGTTGTTCCCAATGTGGAGGCATTCGTACTTGTCAAAGTTGGGAGATTTGTGTTGGCCTTAACAGCCATTTGGTCCCAGAACATTTCAGACACTTGGGTCTAGAATGGCATATCCAGAGGCAACAAACTAGAGGTTCGATCTCTGCCTTCAAAATGATTCATGCTATCAAACTTGTAAGCCAGGCAGATCTCTCAAGTAGCTTCTCTCCCATAGGATTCTTATTATTATACAAAATTTCTATAGCGCCAACAGTTTGCTCAGCGCTTTACAATATAATGGGAGACAATACAGCAACAGGATTATAACCATTTGTCCCAGAACAGGACAGATTCCAAGGCTTCTACACAATTCTGTTTAAAGTTCCCAAGGCAAAAGGAGGCCTTCTCCCTTTTCCACATCTTCACTTTCTCAACAGAATCCTCAGATTATAGAATTCTGTATGGAATCTGCCCCATGGGTCCCTTCACCTGGAGATTTCCTGGTCCCTGATGCATCTTTGCACATCCCTATCTTTCCAGCACATCAACACTGCCTGCTTGTTGCTGTGGTCACGTAATATTACTAGTTTGTTGCTCTTTCCTTTGGCCTGACTATTGCTTCTCAGGTTTTCACCAAGGTACTAACCCTTGCTGTCACTCTTCTATGCTGTCAAAGCATTCCCATTGTGGGTTGTCTGGATGATCCCCTTGATACCTATTACTCTTTAGTGTCTTCTGAGGATTGAGGACGTTTTGGGAGCTGTTCTGATTGGTCCTGCATGTTGTAACCTACTGCAGATTGGTCGTTACTGCAAGGCATAAGTTCAAAGTCAAGGCCCAGGTTTTTAGTGTAAGTTGGATATTTACAGGATTGCATACCCATGATGTTTATGGTTTTGCACAGAGGCACAATTTGAAACTTACAAATAGTTATTTATTAACTCAGTACAGTCTTATCTTTAAGATTCATTAAGAATTATGTAAGATATGTTGTGTTTCTGTGCAATAATAATGATTTTAATGTATTTTTATAAAAAATATTGTTTTGATAAACATTTGCAAAAATATCACAGGACCTTCAAAATTGGCAGCACTATCTTTTTATTTTGGACCTTCAGAAAATGTAGGTTGAGAGGTATTATTCTAGCTCTGAAATCAGTAAGTGAAAAGTGAAAACCTATTAATAAAACCTGTTAATAAAAATGTATAGTCTTAACGTGTTTTTTGGGTTTTTTTTTAAATATTTCATTAATGATTTTTTTTTTTTTTTTAGAATATAAAGAATATTTTGGGATTTGAGGGAGCATGTGTTTGTATTAGGAGACTAAATTTTCAAGTTTTGAAGTTGAACAGGAACTTCCTACAGACTTTGACAGGGACTTCTAGCCTCTGGAATCTTTAAGAGAGGTAGGAAGTCAGCAGTGTTCTTAGACTACTGGACTCCATTTGTTCTTGCCTGGCCACTACATATGAAAGGTCAGACGGGACAAGCGTCAATCTGGGGAAATGTACTTGTACTTCCTCCCAGATCTGCACCCCCTGGGGAGCACATCGGCACTATCCCATGACCGCTGTGTTCACCGGACTACCAATTTGAGTACAGAGTAGCTGTGCTCTGCCCTAGTACCATGTGATCACTGTGACCAATCACAGCGATCACATGTCCAGTCTTAAACATGGCTGCTATTCATACAGCCATTCAGGACAATTTTGTTTTTACACTATGGTAACATTGTACCACTGTGGGGGTGATCATGTACAATGTCTGGCTGCTCTGATATCACTGTATGTCAGTACCGCCAGCCATTATATTTAATCACCACAGGAGTACAATGTCACCAGACCATTGCTGTCAATCAGTGTCCCTAATCACTGCCACACCAGTCAGTGTCCCCAGTCATCGCCACCCAGTCACAATGACTGTGAGCACCACCACACCAGTCATATTGTCCCTAATTATCACCACACCAGTTAGTGTCCCTGATCACTGCCACATCAGTTACAGTTTCCCTGGTTTCCACCACTCCAGTTGCAGTGTCACCACACCAGTGTAAACCAGTAGCAGTGTCCCTGATTGTTGCCACACCAGTCCCAGTGTCACCTGACCAGTGTAAGTCAGCAGCAGTGTTCCTGATTTCTCTCACACTAGTCCCCAGTGTCACCAGACTACTGGAGTTAGCAACAATGTTCCTGATCACTGCCACAGCAGTGCAGTGTTGCTTCTGCCTGCTGCCTATTGACCCTGACCTCTTTATTGACCACCTTTCTGCCTGTTACTTAGACCGATCCTTTGCCTGTCTGCTGACCACCTCTCTGCCTGTGGTCTGCACTGACCCACCTACACATCCGACTGACTATATTCCTGTGATACACCAGTCCCAGCCATCCCCTGTGGACAACTGCACTCCTGAAACCACAGAGACTCTTTTGTTCCTTTCTTCAACCTCCTGTACTTCTTGGTCAGTGAACATGACATTGCTGGGGGTAGCCATGCACCAGTAGGCTAGACTTGCTTGGCTTTTAAGATCTAGGACTGCTATAGGTGGTATTACACTAAGCTATTTTCCCTGACCAATCATATAGTGGTGACCGTTACGATACATTGATTTTGATACAATTGGTTGATTTGTGTGATAACTAAGAAAACAATGTCAAGTATGTAATCAGTCCAAAATGTGAAAGTCTCACACATGTGGTATTGTCATACTCAGAAGGAGTAGCAGAATGTGTTTTGGGATGTAATTCGAAGTATTCCCGTATTGGGTGTGAGAAATATCTTATTAAATTGACAATGTTGTTTAAAAAAAAATAAATTTTAAGATTTTTTTCTTCATTTTCCAAAAACTTGTGGAAAAAAATGAAATTTTCAAAAGACCATGCCTCTTCAAAAAAAACAATTCCTTGAGGTGTTTGCTTTCCAAAATGTGGTAGTTTTTTGGGTGTTTCCACTGTCTTGGTGCTCCAGGGCCTCCAAAAATGTGATAGGTAGTTAGGAAATTAGATGAATAATTTATCCCCCTTGAATGCCCGAAGGTGCTCCATGGATTTTTGGCCCTTCTATGTGGCTAGGCTGTGAAAAAGTCTCACACATGTGGTATTGCTATACACATCAGAATGTGTTTTGGGTGTAATTGTAAGTATGTCTTTGCTGTGTGTTAGAAATATTTTTGTAACGGATGTCAGAAATATTGGATTTTTCTTTTTTATCAGTTTTATAAAACAAAAGACCATCTCTAATCCAGATGCAGTGTGTAATGAAGTCAATTTATCTGCATAATTTGGTTTGTGAGTTCCTGTGTCCCCACAGGGTGTTAGGATGAGGCTGTGCTCAGTAGGAAGGGCATAAATTATTGTATCCTGGATCAGGACAGAGCTAGATGCCTCGGCACCAACAGAAGTCTCTGGCTGACCTAAAGGTACCATATAACAAAGAGGGTAAGACAGTAGAGAGCTTACCTCAGTGATGGACACAGGAACCATGTTTGGAGGTCCCACTGGAAGGAGACTAGAAGAGGATTGCTGCCCGCATGGACTGTGGGCTACTTTCAGGACAGTGGAACTGCTGGGACTTACAGTTCCATATTGGTTGTGCCTACTGTTCTGTTGACTACTGCACCCTGAGGTTCCACAATGCTATTCCATGGACTACTTCTCCTTGCCATGTCTCTACTCTCACAATGGCTGTTTGTGTCCAGGACACACTGCCCTCTGAGGGCCTGGCATTGTCCTAGGAAGGAACTGTGCTCTCCATCCTCTGAACCTTTCCTGCCACCATACCTGGACCCATTTGGCTGAGCTTGCTATCGGCTGGTGAATCATCTAACCCGTGCTGTGCCAGGATCTCTTCCCTGTGTGCTGGACCGCACGCTTGCTGTACCATACCATGCTGTACTGGATTACTGCCCTGTGTGCTTGACTTAAATGCTTGCTGTGCCAGAAACCCTGCTCTGTGTGCTAGACTGTACCCTTGCTTTGTCATATCCTTTTGTACTAGATTGCTGCCCTATACCCCTGGACTTAACCTTTGCTGTACCAGATTGCGGGCTGCTACTCACTGTGCATGGAGGGACTCTGGACTGAGTTCCTGCTCTACTAGATTGCTGCGCTGTGCCTCTGGATCTATCCCTTGATACCACCCTGTTATATTTCTGCATGTCCCTTTCGATGTTGGAATTATTGCCCTGTGGCCCTCTCCTTATCTGACTCTCTGTTTTTTCAGCCCCCAAATTAAAGCACCCCTTGGCAAGGGCACCAAAAATCCCTTTTTATCTCCACTTGTGTTCTGTTCCACCCACATTCTGTCACAATCCTATTCATTGACTACTTTGTTTAAAAATGCATTTTCATTTTCTTTCCTGAATTTTCCAAAATCGTTTGGCAAACATTACATTTTCAAAAGCCTCACTATGCCTTTTAAAAGCAGATTGGAGTATTTGCTTTCCAAAATGGGGTTGCTTTGTAGGTGTCTCTACTGTTCTGGTGCTCCAGTGCCTCCAAAAATGTATAAGGTAGCCAGGAAATGAGATACTTAATTTATGCTCCTATAAAGCCCAAAGGTGGTCCTTAGATGCACCCACTATGCAGTCCCACACATGTGGTATCCCCATACTCGGGAGACATAGCAGAATGTGTTTATGGGGTGTAATTATAAGTATAGTATGTCTATGCTTTGTCTGAGAAATAACTTGTTAAAATGACAACTTTGTGGGGGGCGGGGAAATTTTTTCCAGAAAAAGTGACAAAAAAATTACAACTTCAAAAAACTCACTATGCATTTTACTAAATACTTTGGACTGTACAATTTCCAAAAAGGGGTCATTTGGGGGGGTATTTGTGCTGACCTGGCATTTTAGGGCCTCATGAAATGAGATGGGCAGTAAGTACATCAGGACTGATCAATTTTCAAATACTGTATACTATATATTTTATACACTCTAACTTTCACACAGACTAAAAAATATATATACCGATTTGGGATATTGTTACTAAATAAATGTAGCAGAATACATTTTATCCTAAATTTATGAAGATAGTTTACATATTTGCAAAATCCTATAACAGAAACAATAAATACATGTTTTTTTTTTCAAAGTGTTTGGTATTTTTATGGCTTATCTTGCAAAAAAGTAAAAAAAAACAGTGGTGATTAAATACCATCAAAAAAAAGCTCTACCTGTCTCAAAAAATAATAAAAATTACATTTGGGTACAGTGTTGCAGTAAGTAATTGTCATTCAAAATGTGAGAGAACTGAAAGCTGAAAATTGGCCTGGGCAGGAAATGGATGAAACTTCAATATTGAAGTGGATACTTATAATTTAAAAAGATACATTTTTGAGTGGACGGAGCCTTTTAACCTCTTCCTGACTGCGCTGATTGATGGCTACAGCGCAGTCATCCAGTTCTGGGAGTGCATCATATGGCGTCCTCCCAGAACATGTGCCCCCAGCGGTGCACACCCGGCGCTCTCTGGGATTGCTGTGTCCTTTGGACACAGCTGATCACATGACACGGTAAAGGACCGACTACAGCGGCCTTTTACCATGTGATCATCTGTGTCCAATCACAGGTGAGCACCATCTAAATACACTTGCTGGTTATCGGCAGCACTTTCCTCACGCTGTCACAGTGTGAGGAAAGTACTGCCAATAATTGGAAAGTCTGAAAGAAGACATCTACACTGATAAGGCACTGATTATCAGTGTATCCCCAAAAGTGCCCATCAGTGCTGCCTATCTGTGCCCATCACTGCAGCCTATCAGTGCCTCCTTAGCAATGTCCATCAGTGCAGCCTCATCAATGCATATCAGTGAAGGAGAAGAATTACCTGTTTGCAAGATTTTATAAGAAAAAACATTTTTTTAGCACAAAATAAAACACCCAGTGATGATTAAATACCACCAAAAGAAAGCTGTATTTGTGTGAAAAAAAATGCTATATGGGTACACTGTTGCATGACCGCTCAATTGTCATTCAAAGTGTGACTGCACTGAAAGCTGAAAATTGGCCTGGGCAAAAGGGGGTAAAAGTGCCCAGTAGGCAAGTGGTTAAAAAATAAGCACCTTTTCAGTTCACTTATCCTTTTTAGCCCTCCTCCCTTAATTTGCCTTAAAGTGGTTGTAAAGTAATAAGGTTTTTTTTTTTTTTTGCTGCCAGAGCCGTGTTTGCATTTTTTGCATGTTTAAAAAATAATTTTAAGATTACACAAAACCCCCAAAATATTATATATTTTCTGAAAGCAGATACCCTAGAGAATAAAATAGTGGTAGTTTCAATTTTGTATGTCACACAATATTATTGTAAAGGTCTGGGAAATGTAAAATTTCCGTAAAAATCACAGTAAAGTGAATTTTAGGGCAAAAAAAAATACAATAAATTACATACATTCTTGGTAAAATATAAATCACAAGCCTGTGCCGAGTAAATAGATGCCCAATATTTCAAACCTTAAATTTGTGTGCATCTGTGAAATTGCGTCAAACTTCAGTATCCTATATTTTCTATAGACAATGCTTCAAAAGCCCCTACAGGTCATCTAGAGTTTCAGAGGAGGTCTGGTGCTAGAATTATTAGCTCTCACTTCAGCATGCATGGCGTTATGTAACATGTTTATCACAATCAACATTTTCACTCGTAGGCGTACCGACGTGTGCGTTTACGTTCATACGTGGATATATGGGGGGGTGGCCTCAAACATTTTTTGGGAGGAATGTTATGTGCTTGAGTGTAACTTTATTTTTTTTTTTTTTACTTAACTTTTTTCTCCATCACATAGGGGACACAAAGTCCAGAATCGGGGGGGCTGTGGAAGCGATCGGTGGCAGTGGTGCCACTTGACTGCTTCCACCTGACAGGCAGCAGTCTGCCTGTCAGTTTTATACACAATCCCAGTGCTGCAGCCACTGGATTGTGTATAAAACCCCCTGCTGTCAGGTGTGTAGGGACCTGGCAGCGAAAGGGTTAAAGTAGTTGTAAACCTCAGACATAAAATATACATAAAGAATATCCCTCTATAGTGTGTTTTTGTCTCAATCCAGAGCACTAAATGTCATATCTGTCTGCTGCCCCATTCATGTGCTATCTTCATGATCCCCTTCTGATGAGTTTTCCTGACACCAAGAGAAAAAAAGGTGACAGAGGCTTACCTGTCATAGTGTATTTTCAGTTCATCAAGATTGCAGTTATGTTATAATTTGGCACAGCCATGTGCAGAATAGTTTCGCCATGTTCCCTGTTTTGTGATTCATAATATAGTGGTTTCAACAATCCCACATGGAGGCAGCAGCTCTCATATCTGTTTGATTAATTACCTCTGGTCTTTTGATACACAGGTGCACATATTTATAGCAATCTGTCTATATGTGGACATAGAAAGACACATCGAGTATTTAGGTCATGCATCAATTCAGAAGTTTAATTTTTGTTACTCTTATTCAATTATATGTTAGCCTCAAGATATGTTCCACACAGGCCATATATTTAAGTTAGTTTTTACATGTTAGGTGTGCTTTGCTTTTAATGACTTATATGAACTCATTTTATTTAGTGCACTCTATTAAGTGTTGTATCCATTCAAAAGCTTACAAAGTGGCATTTTAAATGATAGCATCACATTAATCCGCATATGTAATGGATAGTTTAAGAAAAAGTACATGAGTTTTTGTGGTTGCAAAACAATAGTAAAGTTGGAGAGGGATAGAGCCTTAAAAAAATTTGCTATATAAGTGCTATAATCCAGCAGTTCTAGATGGGAAGGTAGTTACCAAAGTATAAAATGAATTAAATGCATGACACTTTTTGGATGGTTTTTCACAGTGATAATATCTAAATAATAAATAACCAAATTTTCAAAAGCATAATGCATTATTTTTTTATAGGTAATCTATGGTAATTTTATAAAATCAGCATTGTAATAGCAATACAAACAAAAGTTATTTTTGACAGTCCAATACAGCCTTTCTCAACCTTTTCAATACAGAACCCTTGAAATAACTTTCTGATCTCTGGGAACCCCTGTTAAAAATGCCTAAAACTACAAAACTACAGGATACCTTAGTGTGATGGGCAGTGGGAAAAATGTTCCCTACACTAGTGGTCATTGAAAAGAATTACCTTCTTACAGATAGCTAAAAAGATCATTGGTGTCAGTGGAAACTTATTTGAGAAGCAGAGATTGCTCATTGCTCAAGGAACCCCTAGCAATCTTGGTTCATAAATACCTTAGTGGAATACACATTTCTGATAGACGGCGTATCAGCCAAGATTCTAAAACTTCAGCATGTTTCACAACTTCTGAAATTATGACAGTATAGCCAGAATAATGTCCTATTCACCTTCATCAATTATTGGGTAGCATTTTGAACCTAAACCCCCTCTATGCTAGGAGGTACCAAAGTGGATTAGGCCTCCACACCCCTCCTATGAGAAATGGATATCTGAGATATCCCATATTTATATCTGTTTTGAAGCAAATTTCATGCTTGACAATAATTTGCATGGTAGCAGACTGTAAATGGTAGGTATTCAGAAATATGAACACTTATAAGAAACTGTTTTTGGGTCATAAATGTAGTGATCTACCAGCACCCACTCCTTAAACCGAATGATTGGTCAGATGGTCTCTGTCAGCACTCCTATTGATGTCAAATAAAAAAGAGATTGCAAGCAGATTTTATTGCTCTCATTAAACCTCAACAAAGGAACACCTAACTAAACTTGAGAGAGCCACTGCAACGTTTTTTGTTTGGACAATTGCACCAAGAACTTCACAAGTATTCTTCCTGTTCAACTCTTTTTTAATTATCTGCCATTTTATGGTTTCTTTATTTCTTTTTAAAATCTTTTTTCTGTAAAGAAAAAAATTTTGTTGCACCATTTTGATTTTTTCATTATTAAACTTTATTTTGAAAAGTGTTAAAACTTTCCCTAGGCTTTTAATGCAAACTAAAGAATCCCTGTCTCTTGTAGAGTGCTACTGTGTATTACAATTCTTTGAACCTACCTGTCTGTGGTGACAATGCATGTTGCAGACGTTTTTTCTAAAATCATAGTTGTTAGTGATAAGAGTATGAGTTTCTTCCTTCTCAATCAAAAGGCGGTGTTGATAGTTTAAAGAATTAATTGCTTAGTTAACTTAGCCCAGTGACAATCACTCTCAGGCTGCAGTACCTAGATTGTGGGGAAGCAAGCTGGAAAATCTTTGTGCAGGGTGCAGCTGAGAGTGGCATTGTTATTCAAGAGACAGATGGTGCAAGATTGACCTGTCCTTTGTTGCGAGTTTGGAGAAGGGAAGGGGTTGGACAGTGCTTTCATTACCTAAGTGATCCGATAAAATTACAGAACTCATTCCATTCCTTCCTATGGTACCTTCTTTGTCTCTCGCGGGATGGAAATTGAAAGCAGGAATACACACATGGATGTTGAAAATGTACAGTACATGGCATTAGTGAGGTTAACCTATATTAAGGCCTTCAATTGTGTGCAGCGTGATAACAATTCTTTAAACAGCTTTTAGCAGCCTTTAATATTACTTTAGGCTATATTATGTCGGTAGGTGAAAGAGGCCAGATATAGTGTGTATGTGTGTGCATATGTATGCTTTTGTGTGTGTGTATCATATATATATATATATATATGTATATATCATTATGTCCTCTGTGCTAGCATCCTCGTTCTCCTTTCCTGTCTTACCCTTCCTCTCACTATAAATGAAAGTCTGACAGTACCTGGAAAGTGCAAGGACAGTGCAGGGTCTATGCTGGGTGTGGGATTGTGGCAATTGGACCTTGTGACCAAGATTAATGAATCTCAGATGGATTTTAATTAGTGCAGCTGGAGTCATCAATTATCTGCAGAACACAAATATTGTTATATTTGGGAAATTCTTGATTTATTTTATTCCTTTGGCCACTAGATTTAGATGAATGAGATCTCATCATAAGCATTCAGAGAAAAACTGCTTGAGGCTACAGTTTATTATTTAGGACACAATCAGCAAGAGTAAGCGCCACTGAATAAAAGACTGTAAACTGGTCTCAGCATTAATTCAGAAAATTTGCTGATATGTGTGGCCATATATAGTCAAGAACATCAGTACCTCTCCTACAAAAATATGGAGCAGCCTGTCAGGCAAGGAGTAAACAACTGTTATTGGCCAGCAGATGATCCATAACAGAATGTCATTGTATGTGCCTATAAAGTACACAACACGCTTACCTTTTATTTTTTTTCTAGTGCTTCTCCTTGTAAACAAAGGATTGAGTAACCATGAAATAGGCGTTAGCAAATGAAATCAGGTTTTTTTCTACTATATGTATTATTCTGACCAAATGTATTTATTTAATTTTTTTTAATTTTCTAAAGGCTAAATTCAGTAAGCTATAATTTTTTTCATAATGTTTGTTTTTTTTGCCACATGCATAATGACATTATTTATTCTTCTATCCACCCAGCAAGTAGAGCTTTAAGCTGGCTATGCATTATACAATTTTCTTGTACAATTTTACTTTAAATTTACAAAAACCATATAGTATCAGGTCAAACCTATACACTTTCGACTTTGTATGTAGTCAGACAGGCCCTTGCACCACATACAGTATTTTAAGGTAAATCTAAAGGAAATTGAACAAGAAACTTGTATAATGTTTGGTCAGCTCTAGGTTCCCTTTCATATTTTCCATTTGTCCCTTTCTTGCTTGCAGAGCTTGATAGCTAAACGAAATTTCCATAATTGAATAAGAGCCCATTCACATGTTTTTAGTGTGGTGTTTGTGGAAATACACACACGCATGCATGTTTCTTGAGTTAGCATGTTGTGGTGCCATTGGTTGTCAGTGGTATTACAATGCATTAACTCAACATGCCTTCAGCACACATACACTGAAAAACATTCAGCAGAGTAGCAGCAGACTCGGAGTTGCTGATCTTATATTCTCTATAGCTGGATGAGAACTCCTTGCATATGAGTTGTATATTGATTTTTGAAACAATGTTTAAAATCTTTGGTGCTGGTGATGGTCTGTCTCTTCTATAATATAATTTATGTACTTAACGTGTTACTAAACCCAGGACCCTGCATTCACTAAATCTGGTCTCCCACAGTACACACAACATGGAAATTCAATTATTTTAGTTAAAGTTTGCAGGAGGAGTTTTCTTTCTGCTCTAGGAGAATGTAAAACCTCTGACCCTCTGTCTGGACAGTGCTGATTGGCCCTGTGCTGATCACATGCACTCTCCCAACAAAAAAAAACCTCACTAGCAATACACACTAAACCGAGCATGTGCAGAGTGTCTCCACATAATATGTCTTATCAGGAGATAAGAGGGGAACACTGGAAGAAGGGGAGGGTCAGATAAGTCAGGATCAAACAGCATTTTTGCACAATGCAGATGATTAACCCCTTAGGTTCCCCAGTGAGTATAACAAGCATGCTTTACTGCATATACAGACTGATTTTACTGTTGTGGGTTTAGTAACACTTTAACTAGAGTTAAGTTTTGGAGAATGGGGAAAGGTGAAATGGCATCTATTGCAGAAATATCCATTTGCTCATTTTTACCTGCTTATTGGGTCAGTACATTTCGGTGAGTTCATCCCCAAAGGGGGCAGCGAGTGCAGGTGGAATTCACTATATTTGGAGACTCACTTGAAGCACAAACGAAGTGAAAAAGAGCTCTGTGTGCTAATGAATTTTGTACTAGTGATTTATTTTTTGTGATTTTTCTAGAATATATTACTAGTAATTGTATTGTTTTTAGCACTTTATAGGATTTTTTTAATGCTTTTATATACATATTATTCACTTATAAATAAGATTTGTTGGATGTGCTAATTAAGTTGTAAGGCAAAATATTTTCTTTTTTTTTTTTTTTGATAGAGTGAAAGAGGGTTAAAACTCCTCTTGGGCTTTTTTTGCCATCAGTGTCCCATTGGAGAGATTTCTCTTCACTTACTGTCCCATAGTCAAAACAAGAAGCAAGAGGATATCCCTCCATAGGGAGGAAATGCTGGTGTGTCACCAGCATTAATATCCCCACAGGAAGCTTTACCCTCAATTAATGTTCTTAAGTCAACTCAAAATGTGGGACTTTCTTTTACTTTCACTTTCCATGATAATGGTAAACAGGACAAATAGAGAGAATGAATCTCCCAAACGGAGAGAGGAATAAAACCTGACAGGTGTTTTAATCCCTCCCCACTCTATCCAAAAGTTGAAAAAAGCTTTGCCATTAGTTACTTTTTAAGATCTTGTCTGCACTTTTTACATGATATTTGCCCTTGCATTTTAATTAGAATTTATTGTATATCAGGGTACAAATTTTTGGACATGGGTATATGGGGATAGATTAGTTAGACATTGAGCGCTGTGTTTTCGATTGGTATAAATTAATACCTTTAGATATTACAGTGGCTAATAGAAAGTAGTAGGGATTAGAAGCGCTGACCCATTCTCATTTTTGTATTTGAATAGGCTACCTTAACGCAACACACATTTAGAATGTGCCACGCCAACACACTAGAACATATAGGTGTGAATGGGCCTTAAGTAAGAGATTGACTTATCCCTCTCCCTTCCATATTGAGTCCGTCATAGGCCCTTCAGCAGTTTCAGTTTATAGCAAAAAAATGTTTTCTGTTCAGTGGATAGCCTATTAGTTTCTGCTCTTCTTTGTTTAGAAAACCTATGTAGTTATCATATATTCCACTGAGATCTGTAATAATTGTTTTACAAAATCCGTAACCTCTGTATATATTATGCCTTATGATGCATTGAGGATGATTTACTAAAAGATGCGAAAATGTTCACACAATAAAATGTGTGGAGATTCACTTAAATTATCCAGTCATATTCAAATGAAATAAGTAAACAGGGATTTTCTTTTAACATGATTGGATAATTGAAGTGCATCTTCACACGTCATATTGTACGAGCATTCTCAAATCTTTTAGTTACTCAGTCTCATTTTCTCAATTGTTTTACAACTGATGTAAATTGTATTTTGTACATATGTTTTTTTTTCTAGCAGAAACATGCATGTTTTCTATATTTGTTTTGCTGATCTAATTGATCTTTCAGTGCTTGCGGACTAGATCATAGTTTCTTATATCAAGGACTTTAGAGTACATGCAGAGGGGGCTCCCAGATCTGCACACATGCAGTGACACTTATGAAGGGGCTCCTATTCTCTTTTTGAATGTTTTATTTACATTTCTTAGAATACAACAGGTAAAGTAGGACTATCCATTTTGTTACAAGAGAAATGCAAGTTCATGAATGAGAACACAGCTTGGAACTGCAGAGTATGTTCTAGCCTTAGTAAAGCCTTAGAGGAAGGTATATGATATTTACTTGTTTTAAACTTTAATTTCTGGTTTCCAGGCCTAGGCAAATGATATCATACATTCCAGGAGTTTTCAGGAAGGGAGAATGGGGTTTTCTTAGCTAAGCACATATTTTTTATTTAACACCCTCTTGCCTGCATGCCTGAGCTAAGGGCAGATGGATCCCAGGAAGTAAATTCTGCAAGAATCATTTGCCCTTAGTCAAGGTGACCACAGCCAGAAATGCTTGGCAAAGTGATTTCTCAACAAAATGAAGCATGGAGATACCGATGGATAGGTGAGTTTGCTTTAAATATTAAAAATTATTTTAATTTTTTTATGGTGCTCAGGTGCAGTGCAGTTTCACTGAAACCCGATGATAGAGTCTCCATTGTGATTTGTGAGGATCTTTGAGAATGAATGACTTCAAAGTACAGTTTTAAAGCTTAACGTTTTTTTCCTAATCATACATTACAAGATATTTGCTCTTTTGGTTTTAAACAATTTTGTTTTGCTGCTGCCTTCAGGTGATTGGATACTGGAAAACAAAGCTGTCAGGGCATCCCTATATTACCCCTCCCACTCCTGATAAGCTTCAGTTTTTGCTACGATCCATAGATGAACACCCTTTTTTTGTTTTCCACTTTTTTGCCTTTTTTTCTGAAGATGCACTTATAGCAAGATTCTTTTGCTGCTATGTAGCCACAGTGACTTGTCTTTAAGCTTTCAAATCAATTGACTTTTTGGCTGAGCTTTGAGAGCTGGGAGGAAGATACAGGGCCAGCTTGTAATGTTGTTTAGTGCACGAGACTCTGCTTTTTGTGCTCAAGTTCAACTCGAGTCAGTTGCAGGGTGCTATACAGATCCAGTGTCGTGGTTCATCTGCTGCTGAAATCCTGTCCCCGCAGGCCCCCTACGAGCTATGTCCATCTAGAAGGTGAAGATCTGGATGAGGCTTGGGGATCCCCAAATTCCCTTTGGCTGGCTGGGAGGAACCACAAACATTGAGAGTAAGTTAGGGTGTTGCCCTGATTAGATCCCAGTGAGCTTTTGCTCTGGTCCATAAAGGGAATTACATGCAGAGCACTGTCTGCCACACATTCAGTCGCAAAGCCTTCAGGCTAAGGAAGGTGCAGTTTACACCTTTTATTCAAATTTGGTACCCTTATTCCTCAAGTCTCTGGTGCTTGGGCTGATAGAGCTTCTGTGCTTGCACCTCTTTCCCATTAGGTGTACTGTGCTTGTGCTATTTTCCTTTACATTGTGTGTAGCTTAGGTCCTTTGCTACCTGCCTCTTTACATGCATATGGCACAGCAATCATCTGGATGTGCCTAGGTATCCACTGCCTTCAGTGACTGATGTCAGAAGACTTAACCCTGCCTTCTCTCCATCAATATCCCACTAATGCCATGACGTGGCTTACGTCAACCATCAGGAGGGTAATAGAAGTTGCATAGCTCAAAGAGAAGCAGACTTAATCCTTGCTTGGGTAGAAGAAGGTTACAGTCCCACTCTGAATGTCATGCACATCCCAGGCATGGCAATTTGGTTGGAGAATTTCTTCAGTCATAAACTTCTGGGCTGTGCAGGGTGTACCAGTTACCCGGAGGTATTTCAAGCTCCCTGACCTGTCCAACAAACTGGCCAGATTTTTCATTAGGACCAGGGTTTCTAAGTCCTTTACTGTGGATGCTCTGGTAACTAGATCAGCTCAGCCTGAACTATGTCTTTCCTCCACTGAAGCGTCTTTCTTGCCTGCTCTACAGGATTGAGATAGAGAGTGTTCTTGTGATCCTCATTGCACCTAACTGACTTGAGGACTTTGTACTTGGAGATAACCAGATGGCAGAATCTTTGTTGGCCCTCCTGGATCATCTGAATCTTTGTTCCAAAAATAAATTAATCTTCCTGCTTCTAGGTCACTGGCTTAATAGCTTGGCTGCTAAAGCCCAGGTCTTGAGGGACAGGGTCCTTTTGCACTCTGTTATCCTTACACTCCTAATTGAAAAAAAAAGTCTTCTTGTAATATATACCATCACACTTGGAAAGCTTACTTTTCCTGGTGCAAAGCTAGCAACTTGTATCCCACGATGTTCTCTGTGGAACAAATTCTGTAGTCCAGTCTGGTCTTAACCAGCATTTGATCTTGAGTGCCCTCATAGGTTAGGTCTCAGCCCTAGCCATTCTTTTTCAAAGACCATGTACCTCTCTTTCTTAGATAAAAGCATTCATACAGGATGTCACATTGTTCACCATGTGTGTTCTCTGCGGGATTTTAATGTGGTTCTATCATCTTTTGAAAAAACCACCCTTGGAACCAATTAGGTATACCCTCTTTTCTATCCTTACTCATAAGGTTACATATCTCATTGCTATCACTTCTGCGAGGCTTGTGTCTAGGTTTGAGGACTTATTCTATAAACAGCCCTAGTGTTACTCATGGATAAAGTTGTCTTGATGCCTAAGGCCTTCTTTCTTCCTAAGATGATTTCCTCCTTCCACTTTAGGGCCAGGACATTGTGCTTACCTCAAATCCTAGAGAGATTTTTCTTTACTGTCCACAGGTACTTTTAGACAGTCAGATTTGCTCTTTGTCATTCTTGATACCCTGCCTGTTGCTCCCCTATTTCCAGGCTCCTTCATTGTGTCTACAGTTTAAAGGATAGGTTTCCACTTTTTATTGTCAGAGCACTTTGCTTCATGTGATTTTTTACATCAGGTAACACTTTCCCAGATTTGTTAGGTGACCACCTGGTATTCTGTTTACATATTTGGTAAGTTTTACCAGGTGGATGTTCAGACCTCTTCTGATGCCAGTTTTGGACATAAGGTGCTTCAATCCACTTTCTGAGTTCCTTTGAGCCATTCCACCTGACTGCTTTTGGACATCTGCCATCTTAAACTAAAAGAACATGTTTCCAGTAATGTACAATTAAGAAAATAGGATTTTTATCTTAGCTGTAAAATCCTTTTATTGGAGTACATTACATGACACAGATGATTGCTATCATCCAATCATGTCCAAGCAAAAATTCTGTTTTATTTATTTTCCTTTTTTGAGAAGTTACATTTCATCACATTCACCAAACACAGGGGAAAATTCCCATGCAAAGTGAACAGCCTATTTGCTTTTAGTAAATCAACACAATTCTGTTTCTCTTTCCCTCATCTAAAGGCACATCTGGATTATATCAAACCCTTACTGATTCTCTAAAGGTAGTATACTCTTTTGGTGGCTTGTCCTGTTATTTTATTTCATTTAGCATAGTCACTAACATGATAGTCAGTAGTTTTGGCATAACTATAGCCATAGCGGGGCATGTGGTTCCTATGGGGCCTACAGGCTGATGGGGACTCCATTTAAGATGCTTTTATCACAATAGGAAACCTGTGTGCATGTGATGCTCAGATCCAATACTGGAAACAGTATGTACACCTGCACTTTTTTGCAGTAGTTATTGATCATTTTTCTCAGCTACAGCTGCTTAAATGTTCACCCCAAACATCCAGTGGTCTTATCTACCACTAACAGATCCAGTACTGTATCATTAAGGGTGGTAGAGATTGCCACTGACCCTGAATCCTTGTGACGTCTCCAGTCCAGAAGAGCTGATATCAGACACACAAGAGGAGTCATCAGGATCAATGCCACTCACAGTCCCCGTGTGCATTATTTGTGCAGTTATTTGTTTAGCTGTCATAGCAGTGTAGCCTAGCCACTCTGAAATTAGTCCTATAATCGTAATGCAGTCATCTTATGGCTATTAAAAAAAAACATGGTACCTTCTCCGCTAAAATGAAATAGGTGAGATTTTTAGTTCTGGAAAATGGCAAGAGTTTAAAGCTGAGCTCTAAACAGATATAAAAGACACAAATTATAGTGATTCTAAAGGCTTATTTTTTTTAAAGAAAAAATAAGTTTAAACCTGCTGTGTACAGTGGCTTGCTATGGGCACCTGCTGCTCCATGTGTCCATTCACACACAGAGCCACAGCTCTGATGCTGCACAAGAAGGTTACTTACCTTCATGCATAGAATGCATGAAGGTAAAAAACCTTTTGCCTTTAGAACCACTTTAATGCAGTTCTGCTATGAGACTTTTTATTTAAGATGATAAAGTAATGCAAGTGTCTTTTTTTAAGACAAACAAAGCTTAATTTTGGTGATACTGTCTTTTATTATATTTTTTGTATGCAACCCATGGGCAAAATACACGAGAAAGCTAACAAAATGCACTTTTTAAAAATGTATTCAGTCTAAGTTAAAAAAAAAAAAAAAAAAAAAATCTCCTGTTTAAAATTACACTAAAATTCTGATTCTGATATAAAGCAGTGCAAAACTATTAGCAAATGAAATTGAAAAATGAAATTTGAGCACTTTGTAGATGTGACACTGAAAAAAAATAATAAATAAAACATTTAATTATTAGCTAGGGGGAGAATGCGAAGACATTTAGACAGAGTGTTTTAGTCTGATCATGGTAAACTAAGTTAAAAGGGGTTAAAATAGGAACAAATATTATTTTAAAGAGGAATAAAGGCGTTTTTTTTAAATTTAAGTTTTTACTGACATCATATGCAGATCGAAGCTTACCAATGATTTGCAGTTCAGTAGAACAAAGTAAATAGAAAATGAATAATAATGTTCCTTTGCATCTCTTATCTCCTGCCTGAACAGTGTTTATGAACACTGTGACAGAAGGCCCATTTTTTGAGAGAAGCAACTGCGATAGCTGCTGTATGTACACCACAGTTTCTGGCTGTCATTTTGACAGCTAGGAATTGCCAGACAATGCTTCAGAGGGAGTGGCAGCAAGGAACAGAGGTACTACACACTCTCTGTGTGCTACAATTAAGTTTTTTCAATATGTGTTTTGTGCCCAATGCCCCAACTAGTTAAACATTTTTTAAACACAAGCAGTGTAAGAACTTGAACTTGACCTGGTATTAGCCTCTTGCAGTCCCTGAGTGTAAGAAGCAGCAGCTCAAGAATCTAGCCAGTTCAAGCACTAACTTGGAGCGTGTTAATTGAAGAAGAAGCAGAGTGATGAGAGATGAGCTCATCACTGGGCTGCATACCTTCACTTTTAAGTCACAGGCTGGGTTGGGTCCATCAGACAGCCTAGGCCAAGAAGAAATTAGTTGAAAGATGCTGGCTCTCAAGCTGAGAACATTTAGTTGCTAAAAATAAGTACTCTGAGAAGGTGTCCTGGATTTAGGATGAGTACTGCCACAAAAGCTGTTTTTTATGTTAATAAGTTATTCTTTTTTAAATTGTTGTTATTGTTTGGATGTCTGCGCTAAAGAAGTTTGTAACAATTTTGTGCAGGGACACCAACAATTTTGAAATTTGCTACTACAAATCTTGTTTTTATTGTCTCCTGCCTGCATTTGATTTAGGCATACTTTGTTGGGATCATGGACCCTGGCATCACAGTTGACACTGCCAGGTGCCACAGAAAGAGGCCTTAGGGGTGGGCTCATCACAATTTTGCTGATCAGTAGTTACGCCCTTGGCCTCTAGAAGGAAAGTCTTCACAACTCTATAAGAAATGCAACCAGTAAACATCAAACAACATACAAATATATATCTAAATGACATATTGAAATATTCACTGTTTTTTCTTTATTCGAAAACATTGTTTACTTACTGAAAACATATTTTTTTGGAAACAAAGCCTAGTGGAATTATTTCGAATAAATTTACTTCTTGGAATGTTCTAAAGAGGTTAATTTGCAAGTCATTTTGGTTGGGGATATATTTTGTTAAGTGTATTCTCTCACTAAGGTCAAAGAGAAACGGAGTGCAAAAGAAAATGGGCACCAGTCCTCTGAATTGGGAAGAGAGGGGGTGTGGATATCTGTCAGTTATTTAGAATGTGTGGGGTTTTTTTCAGTTTTACATTTTGGAGAAATGATTTGGCTCTCTCTGGGTTAGCTCCATTCAAGAGCTTATTAGGCATCAAGCAAGATGTTACAACTGTGAAATTATTTTATAAGCCATTACCTCAAATGAAGAACAAATCTTCCATTACTGAAGTGACTGGGCCTTACATGATAAATTGAGATATTGCTTTATTATTACACTTCACTTAAACTTTGAAAAACACTACAGCACTTTAAATAACAGATTTTCCTCCTCTGTTTGTGTTGTAAATGTAATAGCTATTACAACTTTTCTTTGTGCTATGTAAACCAAAATGATTTTATCTCGTTTTGTTTTTTTTTTTTGTTTTTTTCCTTTGCTAAAATATAGAGAAATAAGCCGATTCCTTTCTCTCTTCCAAATTACCATAAATATTGGAGATGCTGATTTTTCTTAGATCATTAGCATATCATGCTGCGACCTACACTACAATGTACCATTAACAAAGCAGCCTTCCTGTAATTAATGTAAATAATATGGAACTGTAGCACAAGTAACCCAGTCAGCCTTGGCAAAATGCATTTGTTATAACACATTGTGCAAGGAAGTCGGCCTAGTTTTAAATTAAACTTCATAGATTTGCCCCCTTTATTTGTTACACTCAGGCCATAAATTTAAATGAAACATGCACCTATGCACAAGAAAGAGAAACCAATTCATAGGCCAGGATTAAATTTTCATTATTTACTGTGCCTTCTGTTGCACAGGGCAATTAGTATCTTCATAAGGGAGAAAAAAGTCGGTTAAAGTAACGCACTGTGTGGGGGGAAAGGCCAGCTAATACATATATATTGTACAGCAGATTGTTAGGTAGTGCCTTCTCTCTGCAGTCTTACATAGAGATTCCTTACAGAAGTTAATAGTGTGTGAACCTACAAGACTTCTTCATATCTAGAGGAGACATTTCAAATGGCCTTAAAGGTTATGCTCTTCATATACTTGGGAAAAAATATGCATTAGGAACATTACTGAGCGTGAAAAATGATGTTGTTTTTCTTTCTGATGTGATATGTAACTGCTTTAGACTTTTGGTACTGGAAATTGTTCTATTTTTATAATATTTATATTTTTCATACTGAAAATATCAGTGTGGCTTTTTTTTTTTTTATTAAACTATTGTCTTTTTATTTTTCTTAAAGTGGCACTTCAGAAGAGCTTAATAGGCATTTAGAGATCTATGCATGCATGCAGAGCTTCAAGGGCACTCTGTTTTGCAGACCCGTGGTTGTGAGTTCAAGGCTCAATTTTCTGCATCATTTGCACTTGGTTACTGAGTCTATACAATACAGTAATCGACCAGAGATGAAGTACTGAAGGAGGTGGGCCCAGGTTTTTGATCGCAGGTGTTGATTAAGATTGAAAGGTGTTGATTAAAATGAAGGTTGCAATGGCATAAAAGAGTGATTTGGGTTGTGGGGCACCTAAGTGACCATGTGATCATTGTAAATATTTGAAACATTTAAATATGACAAATTAATACCTCATAAGCATGACATTAGTACAGGGATGCATGCTTCATCAGCTATGTGTATCTTCATCTAAACACTCTTGCATTTTATTAAAGGTAAGAACATCATGTTCAGATGCCACCCTTTGTGAAGATTGTCAGATGTAGATACTGGTATCCTGAGCCCCCTTTTCTGTCCACTGAATGTACGGAAATGACCATACATACGCGTGATAGAAAATAGCTGTCAGAGCATTCAGAAAGTAGGAAGTTTTCATAACTGGATAAATAGCCTTTTGGTTTGTTGAAGTTGATCTTCAGCTTTTAGTAAAGTTTAAATAGTTCATTGGGACCAAGCTAGTCTAACAGTTTGCTCAGCGCTTTACAAAAAAAATGGAGACAATACAGCAACAATACAGTTCAATACAAGAGGGCTAGGAGGGCCCTGTTCCTTGTAGCTTACAATCTAAGAGGAAGGAGCTGGTGGTACAAAAGGTAATAACTGTGGGGGATGGACTGGTAGAAGGAATAGAAGATTCCTTTATTAGCTGATGGCAGAATAGGCTTCCCTGAAGAGAGAGGTTTTCAGAGATTGCCTAAAAGTGGGCAGAGTCGGTGATAGTCTGATAGATTGGGGTAAAGAGTTCCAGAGGATGGGGAGGCTCTGGAGAAGTCCTGGAGATGAGCATGGAAGGAGGATACAAGGGAGCTAGAGAGCAGGGGGTCGTAGGAGGAGTGGAGAGGACAGTTTGGGTGATAGAGGCAAGATTGGTGATGTAATTTGAGGCGGAGTTATAAATGGTTTTATATGTGATTGTTAATGTTTTGAATGGTAGATATGGAATGGTTAGTAAGGTGGATGAGTCTGGCAGCAGCATTCATGATTGACTGAAGAGGGGATAGCCTGCGATTAGGTAGGCCGATGAGGAGGGAGTTACAATAGTCAAGACGAAAGATAACCAGGGAGTGAATAAGTTGCTTAGTAGTTTCAGAGGTTAACAATGGGCGTATCTTGGAGATGTTGCGGAGGTGAAGTCTACAAGGTTTGGACAGTGATTGGATTGGGGCTGAAAGGACAGATGGGAGTCTAGGATTACACCTAGTACCCTGGCATGAGGTGTGGGACTGATGTTTGTATTATTGATCTTGATGGAGAAGTCAGGGGAGGGGGCACAGGCTGGAGGGAATAGAATGAGCTCAGTTTTAAAAAGATTGAGTTTGAGGAAGTGGAGTGACATCCATGCCGATATGTCACTTATTAGGTTAGTAATGTGAGAGGAGACTGAAGGGGTGAGGTGAGGGGTAGAAAGATAGATTTGTGTGTCATCAGCATAGAGCTGGGACTTATAGCTGTCTTAGTTTATCAAGTGACCAAGGGAGGAGGTATTGATGGCGAAGAGAAGGGGTCCAAGGATAGAACCTTGAGGGA
The DNA here is from genome assembly GCF_062004578.1 of Staurois parvus. NCBI lineage: Eukaryota > Metazoa > Chordata > Amphibia > Anura > Ranidae > Staurois > Staurois parvus. Next base: position 33,540,596 of record NW_028318083.1, on the reverse strand, counting down.
CCCCTACAGAAAGCGGGAGTGGAGAGGAGGAGATTGTTATAGGTAACTCTGAAGGAGTGCTGCGATAGGTAGGAGGAGAACCAGGAAAGAGCAGAGTCTCAGAGGCCAAGAGAGTGGAGTTTTTTGAGGAGGAAGAGGGGATAGTCAACCGTATCAAAAGCCGCAGAGAGGTCAAATATTAAGGCTAAGTAATTAAATTATTACCTTCACTACTAGATACTGTATGCCCGCTGTTTGCGCTGTCTAAGCTGTATGTAACCTCAAGTAGATAAAGTATACAGTGCTTTGTTCTGGCAATGAGACAGGAACTTCCTGTCCTGTTCATGAAACAAAATTAAATCAGGCAGAGCACTGCTCAGAAATTAACAGGGAGCTTTGTGTTCTATGAATAAATGAAAGCTTTCTCTGAATGGATAAGATGGAGAGGCGGGATGATGACGTCACAAATCTCCAACTCAGCCATTCAGAGGAAGCTTTTTATTCATTTATAGAATACAAAGCTCCCTGTGAATGGCTGAGTAGCGCTCAGCCTGACTTGACTTTGTTTCAGAAGGAAAACAAGAAGTTCCCATCTCACTGTCGGAATACAGCACTGTATGTAGCTGAGGCTAATATACATATTATACAGCGGAACATACAGCAGTGAAGGTAATCACTGCTCACAAAAATGAAAGGAACACTTTTTAATCAGAGTATAGCATCAAGTCAATTAAACTCGTGGGATATTGATCTGGTCAGTTAAGTAGCAGAGGGAGTTGTTAATCAGTTTCAGCTGCTTTGGTGTTAATGAAATGGAGGAGATTCCAGGAGACAGGCAGTTACTCTAGGAGAGCTGTACAGGGCTGTAGAAGGTCCTTAACCCATCAGCAGGGCCAGTATCTGCTCCTTTGTTTAAGGAGGAACAGGGTGAGCACTTCCAAAGCCCTACAAAATGACCTCCAACAGACCACTGGTGTGAATGTCTGTGACCAAACAATCAGACTTGATGAGGGTGGCCTGAAGGCCCGACATCCTGTAATTGGGCCCTGTGCTCTCTGCCCGGCACCATAGAGCTCGATTGGCATTTGCCATTGAACACCAGAATTGGCAACTGCTCCACTGGCGCCCTGTGTTTTTCACAGATGAGAGCAGGTTCACCCTGAGCACATGTGACAGACATGAAAGGTTCTGGAGAAGCCATTAAGAACATTATGCTGCCTGTAACATCGTTCGGCATGACCGTTTTGGTGGTGGGTCAGTGATGGTCTGGTGAGGCATATCCATGGAGGGATGCACAGACCTCTTCAGGCTAGACAATGGCACCCTGACTGCCATTATGTATCCAGATGAAATCTTTGGACCTATTGTCAGACCCTACACTGGTGCAATGGGTCCTGGGTTCCTCCTGGTGCACGACAATGCCCGGCTTCATGGGGCAAGAGTATGCAGGCAGTTCCTGGAGGATGAAGGAATTGATACCATTGAATGGCTCCCACGCTCGCTGACCTAAATCCAATAGAATAGAATGGGATATCATGTTTTGGTCTATCCGATGCCTCCAGGTTGCACCCTGATAATTTTCATTTCCATCAAACGATGGGGCATCCTTAGGTTCCTAAGACACAACCCAGGCCATATCAGTATAGATATCCAGCATGATATGTGATGTGTTTTCAAAGTGTTCCTTTAATTTAACCAGTTGCCGACCGCAGATAGCGGAATGACGGCTACACTGCGGCTGGCCAGTTCTGGGAGGGCGTCTCCTGCACGCCCCCAGTTTAGTGCACAGTAACTATATACATTTCACTAAAAGCTGGATATTGGCTCTTAATATACCATTGGAAGCATTTTGTTATATTGTTTTAGAAGTGCACAAAGATATATTTGTTGTCAGAAATTCCAAGCTGTCCTGTGCTCTCCGCCTATATCTCAAAGAGGCTATTTACCCCTCCTAGCTTTTTCTAAAACCCTGTACCCTCAATGAGAATATCGGACGAGTGATCATCCATTTTTTTTAAATAGTTTTTTGCATGCTAGTCTCATATCGAAAGTGAAGAGGTTACTACAGTTAAGAAATTTTGTGTACAATATAATAAAAATTTGTAAGTGAATGTATTTGTATTGTGTTTTCGGACGAAAACTGTACTGATTAAATTAAATTCGTATGATCTGGTATTGTACAAGAAGAATTTTTGTGCTTGTCCCTTCAATTAATTTTGGAGGAAAGTTGTGCACTAACAATCAGATTTTCGTACAATTTTTTTACCATGTATACTATATTTTAGGACTACAAGTCTCTTTGCTTAGCAAAAGCACCTGTACAGGGTTGACACTGCTTGATCCACAAAATTGCTGTGTTGTCAGCCCACATTACAAGTGTATTTCTGGCAGCTCAACATGGGCAACTGTGCAGAAATGTATGGCATGTTGTTTTTTTTTTTATTTATTCAGTATGTTTTTAATTTTGCTTTAACGTGTGCTTTAAGTGGATTCATGAAAAGTAATGTGTAGTTGTAACATTTACAAGTATTACTTCTCATGAAAAACACTCTCTGCTCCCAAAGGCACAGATTGAGCATTTGGTTCCTGGACTGAGATGATGACACAGTATTGTAAGTCCTGGTGCCTGCGCAATGTTTGTCTGTGTTCACAAATGTCTGACACAGATTACCCCTTCTGTAGCCTTTCACCACACTTTTACAAAGTTACAAGTTTGCAGTCTGATCTCTGGGGGAGAGGAAAAATGCTTCCTCCTACTTGCAGCAGACTGATGATATTGTTACAGCTAGGCAAAGTCACAGACTGGAGCTCTAGGTAGAACGTAAAAAAATGCATTTTCTGTGTATCCTGACATGACAGGAATCTTTTATTGTAGATTTGTAACATCACTGAAAGGACCACATTAATACGTCTACTGGTTTAACATTCATTAGTGTCTTTCTGATGAACAAACACGTTATAGATACAGCACATGTTAAAGCAGACTTTGAGGTAAACATAGTCTGCTTAACATAAAGTTATTGAATATATATTGTACTTACCTTTTCCCCAGCTCCTGCCTATAGTCTAGGTGAGTGGGTGACATCACGCTCCTGGTGAAATCCCAGGAAATACTGAACAGCCCGAATGTCATTGGAAGAAGCTGCTGTGCTCTAGGGATGGGATGGGTGGGATGTGATTTGGGCTGCTCAGAATTCCCTGGGATCTCAATTTTTTTCCTTGAAAGGTTCCAGAAAAACTGCTATGTACTGTAGTGGAGGGGCCTTGATATTTTATGGTTCTTACTGCCCGCTTTGAAAAAGTAAACAAATTGTGCCTGTCATCTCTAGATTTTATTGGCTTTCTTTATCTGTTACTATGTTGTTAAGCCCACAAATGGCACCCAAGAGGCCTATGGTGCATTAAAAGCCATTGTTTTGAACAAAATACACTGATATTATTAAAGTACTGCACAATAGAAGACATTATCTGGCACTGAAGATGTTAAGGGATATTTTTATTTATTTTTTTTGTCCCGCTGCTGTCAGCGGGACAAAAACCTAAAGCATTGCATTCTATCTCAGCTTGCTCCTACTGCCCTTTGACTTCAAAACACAGAAGAGCATTGTAAATTTTTCATGAAGAGGTCTCAGTCCGTAAAACAGCAAACAGGAATAATGTTTTAAACGCAATCATTGTCAAGCCTGAACAATGTAATTTATCAAGAGAGCGTTTTTGTACTATATAATAAGTTTCATATATTAATACAATTTTTCATCCTATGTCAGGCGTCTGATTTATGAATAGCCCATGATCTAAGGTGATCACTGAATTATAATTCAAGCAATAAGAAACCTGAAACAAGACTCTGCAACTGCTACCCTACATTAGCTTACGTGCCACCAAGACAATTTACTAAACAACCGTGGGCTAAACGACACTTTTTTTTTTTTTTTTTAATTCAGAGAAGGCACTTGTTAATTAGATAAAGGCTAAAGCTCTCATTATTTTAAAATGATTTAAGAACGAGTAAAAATCTTGCAGCCTAAACTCTGCAACAGTCCTAATAGTGCTCTATTTACTGTGTTTGTAATAAAGAATATTCAAGATGGATAGCACAGGCTGATTTAAAGCAATTAGAGCATTCTTTATGTAACAAAGAGTGTCTATTCTTAGACACTTCATATGGTAATAATTCAAATATTGCCAATAGTTCACATCTTGCTTATTAATTTGTTCATTTTTATTTTTTAATTTGAAACATGTTTCTAATCATCTCTAAATAGGTTTTGATCAAAGAAACCTTGCCATTAATAAAGAGTTGGAAAGGATGTCTTGTGTAATCAGGCTAGCCATGCAACCACTGTAGTATCAAGTTAAAGAACCTAAAACATGGAAGTTGTTTTGTTTAAAGGAGTTATTAAAACATTTTAGTTATGTAGAATTTTTTTTATTTATTTATTGTTTAACTTTTTTTTTAATTGGTATGTAGCCATTTTAGACGTAAAGAGGCTTACCGATGGCAGTTAGTAGTTTCACTCTATGTCAAGGATGGACAAACCCCAAGCAGTCCAGGTAGACCGCACACCTTAAAAGATTTTCCTTCGCTGTTTCTCCAAGGGGGGTGATGACTAGCAGCTTAACACTTTATTAATTAAGTATCCCTCTGGTATTAGAGCTGGCATTATTGACTTGTTTTAGAGAGCCATGCTCCAAGTATTGGCATACTGATTAGATGAAATTTGGAACCCAGCCAAAACTTTTTTTTTTTTCTTTTTTTTGTTAACTCAGAATAGGAAGATGTAGTGAAAGTAGATACCACTAATATGAGTGGTTAAAACATAAAACAAAGATATTCTAGAAATTCTGAAACAGTCAAGATACAGGGTTGACACACTTAAAGTGGTTGTAAACGCCAAATAGTTCATTACCTTAATACGTTCTCTGCATTAAAGTACTGTATATGTGAAACCTTACCTTCAAAAACAACCCGTTTTTCATTTAGAAATGCAAGGCAAAACGTGTGTGTGTGTGTGTGTGTGTGTGTGTGTGTGTATATATATATATATATATATATATATATACACACACTATATTGCCAAAAGTATTGGGTCACCTCTCCAAATCATTGGATTCAGGTGTTCCAATCACCTCCATTGCCACAGCTGTATAAAATCAAGCACCTAGGAATGCAGACTGCTTCTACAAACATTTGTGAAAGAATGGGTTATTATAGCTGTATTATAACAAAGTGGAAGCAACTGTGTACAACAGCAACTCAGCCACGAATTGGTAGGCCACATAAAATGACAGAGCAGGATTAGCTCATGCTGAAGCGCACAGTGCACAGAAGTCGCCAACTGTCTGCAGAGTCAATAGCTAAAGATCTCCAAACTTTGTATGGCCTTCAGATCAGTACAACAACAGTGTGTAGAGAGCTTCATGGAATGGGTTTCCATGGCCAAACAGCTGCATCCAAGCCTTACATCACCAAGTGCAATGCAAAGCGTCAGATGCAGTGGTGGAAAGCACGCCGCCACTGGACTCTAGAGCAGTGGAGACCTGTTCTCTGGAGTGACTAATCACGCTTTTGTGTCTGGAAATCCGATGGATGTGTCTGGGTGTGGTGGTTGCCAGGAGAATGGTACTTGCCTGACTGCATTGTGCCAAGTGTAAAAGTTGGTGGAGGGTGGATTATGATGTGGGGTTGTCTTTCAGGAGTTGGGCTTGGCCCCTTAGTTCCAGTGAAAGGAACTCTTAAGGCGTCAGCATACCAAGACATTTTGGACAATTTCATGCTCCCAACTTTGTGGGAACAGTTTTGGGATGATCCCTTCCTGTTCCAACATGAATGCGCACCAGTGCACAAAGCAAGGTCCATAAAGACAAGGATGAGGGAGTTTGGGGTGGAGGAACTTGACTGGCCTGCACAGAGTCCTGACCTCAACCCGATAGAACACCTTTGGGATGATTTAGAGTGGAGACTGCGAGCCAGGCCTTCTCGTCTGACATTAGTGCCTGACCTCACAAATGTGCTTCTGGAAGAATGGTCAAACATTCCCATAGACACACTCCTAAACCTTGTGGACAGCCTCCCCAGAAGAGTTGAAGCTGTTTTAACTACAAAGGGTGGGCCAACTCAATATTGAACCCTACAGACTAAGACTGGGATTCAATTAAAGTTCATGTTGGTATAAAGGCAGGCGTCCCAATACTATATATATATAGATAGATAGATCGATAGATAGGCGGCTTAGTGGTTAGCACGTCTGCCGTGCAGTAAATGGGTCATGGGTTCAATTCCCAACCATGGCGCCTCCTGCATGGAGTTTCCATGTTCTCCCTCTGCTTGCGTGGGTTTCCTCCGGATACTCCGGTTTCCTCCCACACTCCAAAAGACATGCTGGTAGGTTAATTGGCTCTTGTCTAAATTGTTCTAGTTTCATCCCTGGCTATGCGGGATCTCCTGCATGGTAGGGGTTGGGGAAAGACCTGGCAACCTACCTTGTAAAATAATTGCTAAGAGAATTTATGGAAAAAGTCACTTACGAGTGACGGTCAATAAAGTCACCAAGGGTCGGATACGACTGAATGGAGATATATATATATATTTTTTTTTTTTTTCTCAGCTGCATGAAGTGCTTAGAGAGCTGAGGGAGGGGAAGCAACAGAAAAACTGATCATCCCAGTTTATGGGCTCGGCCCAGCCTCCCGATCCCTCCTCACATAATTTGATTGACAGCAGCAGGAGACAATGGCTCCCGCTGTTGCTTCTATGTTCTGTGAGGAGAGGAACACAGCCAAGCGCCTTAATCCAACAATGGATCGAGATAGGTCTCTGGTAAGTATATAAGGAGGTGAGGAAGCAATACTTTTACAGGGAATGCATTAGGGTAAAAAAAATCTTGGCTTTAGAACCATTTTAAGTCACTGGCATAATGCCCATGTCAAAATATAGTCCAAACTACATCTACTATTATCCCAGTGTCCTTTATACCATTGTCTGATGCTGTAAATTCACAATGCAAACTGGTAGATAGTTAGTCCTGTCCAGCATCAGTTTGGACTTAAATATGATTGTACAAAGCCCAGCAGCAATGCCTATGACTTCTCAAGGACTATATTTTGCATTATATACAGTATACACACACTACTGTATACTGTAGAATATGAAGTATTGCCAAGATGGTGATTTCCAACCTATCTGATTTGTCACATCAGTGTAATCTGAACCAAAGGCAACAAACTAATAGTAGCCCCAAAGGATACAGAATATATAATACTTGTGAATATTTCATTCGTCCCTTGATTACATTTTGTGTGCTTTTAAGCAGGCCATACATGATTTTTTTTTTTTTGCCTTCAACCCAAAAATTAGTTGGTTTCCTCATCCACACATTTGCTCTGAATGGGGGAATCCTTCCTGCTGAGCTGTTGTTCTGCAAGCGAGGAGCCTTCAATCTGTGTATGGATGGTTTTAGATCCTAGGCCTATTTATAAAGGGCCAGATTTGTACTTACCACATCTCTAACCAAATGTCTTGTAGTACTCTCTCACATTTCATAGTAGACTGTGGACATCCTTAATACCACAGTAATAAGATCAAAAATAATGGCCACATCCATTGACCAACAATGTTCTTTCAGTGACTTAAGTCAGTCAAGAAGATGGGGTTAGCGTAAACTGTATCTAAACTCTAAAACAAAATTATTATATATTGCAGCTTATTAATCCTTAAAGTAGAACTTTGCTCTCTCAATCAACATTGACTATTTTGAATCCTTATGCTGCTAGCATTAGTAAATAGGAAAATATATCATATGTATTTGTTTTAAACTGTTTTTTTACATTTCTGTACTTTCTAGTTTCCATGTCTAGGCAAATGATGTCATATTTTCCAGGAGTCTTCATGAGGGGAGGAGGGGGTTTTCTCAGCTAAGCACACCCGCCTGCCTGCATGCCGGAGCTAAGGGCAGATGGATTTCAGGAAGTAATTGCTACATGAATCACCTGTGCTTACTTATGGCCACAGCCAAAAATGCTAGGAGGGTGTTTTTCTAAGTGATTTCTCAGCAAATTAAATCATGGAAACATGGGTGGACGGGCAAGTTTGCATTGAATGTTAAAAAATGAATGAAATAGCGCTTTCAGTTTGTGGTGCTCAAATACAGTGTAGTTCTGCTTTAATTGCAGTGGTTGCATTTGTTTTCATTTTTTAGGTTTTGTTTCCTTTACTTTCACAAAATGATACAGTCAGTAACACATCTTAGAATTTCTTCACTCTATGGAGGAGCAGCAAAACCACCCTTGAGCAGCAGCATTGTCTGTCTGTTGAGAGAGTAGTGTTCGATGCACTAGAAAATTTAGATGGACTTGACTAATAATTTAAAGCTAAACTCCAGCTAATACAATTTAAGCAGTTCCAGCAACAATTGTATTTTTTGCCATTTGGGATAATAGCTAACAATTTCAAACAGCTCTGAAAGTGTTAAAAAGATTGTCTCAACCTTACAACTGTCGCTTTTCCTGAACAGGCTTCATTCACACTGGCACTGTCAAACCTGCATTTATATGCCTTTAGAGAACATTTCTAGATGTGTAAAAATGCAGGTAATGATTTTCTAATGCAAAGAAAACAGAGGGAGCACCGGCCTAGTGCATTAAATAAATACATTTATTGATAAAAGTAACAAATGGTGAAATGCTCACAAACAACAATGGTAAAAAAGCTCATCCTAAAACACAGCTATGTCCAGTGTGCCTGTTATGGTGATCCCCAAAGGAACACTGGACCTCCAAGGCTTTTTTACCATTGTCATTTGTGAGTATATCAGCATTTGTTACTATTATCAATACATTTATTTAGGTAATGCACTAGGCCGGTGCGCCATTTGTTTTGTTTGCATTTAGTGTTTTGGAATTCCTCAGTCCTTTGAGGACAGCAAGGCGTGCTACATCCAGGATCTTCCACACGGATCCGTAGCTACACCGAGTTCATCTCCAAGCGTGGGAGTATTTGTGTTCAGTATTATAATGATTTTCCAATGGTGACATTCACACTGAGTACTTATCTGTATTTAGATACAGTCGGTTTAGCCAAATTAAGTGGGAAAGAATTCTGTGCTTCCAGCATCTCAACAGGAGCTAAACCCATGAAATTGTGGCCTAATGCACCTAAATGTGGCTGAACCTGCTTTAAAGCAGGAACATTTAAACTGAGGAAAACATGAGCTGGGAAGCATGAAAGGCATTTATACTTTATACCAGAAAACTTGTGAATAAGACCATAGTCTGTAAAAGGAAGTTGAAAAATAACACAATTACTGGCCAAATCACCAGGTAAAAACAAAGGAAAAAAATGCAGCCGCAACATTTTTAAGGGGCAGTTTGTACACTGGGCAGAAGTCAAGGTCAATGACGACTGCAGCCAAGATTGAGGGCTTCTTCGATGCACAAAATATAATTTAGGGATGAATGAAAACGCTTTAATTTGTGTCTATTGCGTTGTTGCTTTTTTTTCACCTATGGGTTTTATAAAACAACTCTCCTGCACAGAATAAGGTGTGATTTATGATAAATTATGGATTTTGTATTCCTTCTGAATATGACACGTAAAAAAAGAAGACCAGAGGGCATTATTTCCAAAAGAAGTGCGGTTGTTCTTTTTGCTAGCTTATTGCCAAACTGTGTAAATAGCAGATTCATACAACTGAGATTAATGATGCTTGATGGCAAACTGGGAATTCTCCTCTTTTAAACCACATTCCAGACCTGTAGTAAAACTGTTTATAAATGGTTATCTTAAGTATTAATGCTTATTTTCTACTTTTTAACCTGTTTAAAAATATATAATTCAAACTTTCCAGGTTTTTTTTTCTCTACTGCTTTGCAGTGTATGGTAATAGAGTGCACTACATATTAAAATACAACCAATATTGAGGTTATTTCAGGGGGACACATCACAGCAGTCTTCAAGCATCATAACTTGTCTAATTTGTCTGTACATGAAGTTATGACCTAAATAACAAGCAACAATTTTTTGGTTATGAATTCTGATATAGTTAGGCCCCTTTCACACAGGCGGACCGATTGGGTCTGCCTGTCAAATTTTTCAGGTGGACTCGATTGAACCATCCATTGCCCTTTATGTTGCGATGTATGTAAATGGGAATGTGTTCGTTTACATCCACCTTCATCTGATCCAATCCGATCCGCTGACCATTCACCATCCATCTAGCGGATCGGATGGCAATCAGATGTAAACAGCAGGCAGCCTGTTTACATCCAACCGCCTGCCTATAGAAGAAAGGTGAGCCCATGTCTTCTCTGCATAAGCAGAGCAGACACAGACCTGTCTTCCGCCTGCTCAGCAAGGATCAGCAGGTGGAGTCCGCCCATGGGAAAGGGATTTGTTTTAAATGTTTACCCTTTTGGCTGCTCTACCACAAATTATTTGCCTGAGTATTCGACTTAACATTGCTAGTCAGGTAAAGACTCTCTATTGGCATCAGTTCTTCCAGAAAATAGTGACTTTTATTTTACAATAATTTTACTGTGCCACATTGACAAGTAGTTAGAATGTTGGAGGGCCTCTGATCCTAAGATAAAATGTCCCATATATTTATAAAAGCTGCTAATATTCATTACAAGTTGAAATTTAACATTTTTATTACTTTGGGGGAAAAAACCTAAGATATTTTAGCATTGTACTAATGATAAATGCAATATGCTGTTTTACTTTGTCAGCCATTTCTGGCTGGATAAGGTTAGCTATAATAAATAAGAAAATCTGTCTTCCCCCCTCTTCACCAAACAGCTTTATTTTAAATATAATAAACCCTGAAAATAAATGTAAACATATTCTCTTTCAAGGTTACTGGATCTTAACTGTGGTCAAGGTATAAAAATGAATGTAATGTGAAATCCATGCATAAATGTTTCTTTCCTTGTGCATGCATTGCTTACCTGCCTCCGTGAAGAAATGCCAAATCCAGATAGTCCTGTGCTTAGGGATGGACTCTATATAGATAGGACCACATCACAAATTTCTTGGGAAATGCATGCCTTGCTGCCCTCAGATGACCGGGGAAGTCCAAATATACTGAATAGAGAAAAACAAACAGAGGGTGCGCTAGAGGTGCATTACCTTAAAAAATGTATTTATTAAATAATAAAAGTAGGTATCGTACTCACAAATGACAATGCAGTCAAAGGTCCATCGTGAAAGAACAACTCTGTCCAATCTGCACTACGTGTCTGTCCGTAATGAGAATTCTGGACATCCAACAGGCTGACGCGTTTTGAGGACTTGCCTCTTCCTCAGAGCCAACTGACCAAATGTCTGTCCCACTTTTGTGTATGCTCACTAATGAATCCACAAAAGCTTACATGTGGGCCATCCTGAACACTCCCAGGGGCGGGGAGAGGTGTCACAAGGGGTGCTGGCATAATGGATACAAAATACAAACATCAACCTACAATTTTCCCTAACCAGATACGTAGAAGCCGTATATGGTATACATGAGTGACCATAAACATTTGTGTACTGTTCTACCCATGTAGCACTGCATTGCTTGTGTAAATGTTGAAGTATCATAGTAATCATAGTAGTAGTAATGGTGTTGGAACCCAAGTAATGAAGAAATAAGGTATTCATATGGATAGACTAGATGGTTGCAACACACATACCAAATCAATAAGCACTGGGGCAGGATCTTCACCGAGTACATGTAATGGATGGTAGTTCAGAGTGGAATTGGATAGGTTTTACAAGCAGTGGTGTAGCTTTGAACTGCACCTTATCTGCCTCCATCCAAAGTTTTCTGCTAGTGACAAAAGTGCAATCTAAAATTAAAAACAAGTACATTTGTGTTTTATGGACAAGAAATATTTAATATGGGAGAGGCCTGAGTAGGTAGAAAGTGCCCATAGGTTCACATGCTTACACGCACACACGTCCCATCACTATGAATGGCAGTCTCACTGCCCAAAAGAATGCAACACAATTATAGGGAAAAATAATCATAAATAGATATACAGGTATTTCTAAAGTAGCTTCATTTTTCTGAAATATTGCATTCTTTAATATTTTTAGATGGCACATAATAAGGTTCTACGTGTAGTTTTCTGAATATTTATTTATGTAATTTGACTTAACAGAAAAAAAAATATTATTTGCAATAATTATTTTCTGATGATTTGTTTTAGTGACCTGCCATGAGGTAGTCTGGGTAACTGGCAAGTCAGGGATTCAAACACCCTTTTTGTCTGTTATTGTCTGGTGCTCCTTGTGTTAGGAGATAACATATGATAACCTGCAATTTCCATTTCCACTTACTGTGGTCAGGGGAACAGAAAGTAAGCAAAATCTGTTTGATGCATTTTTTTTTTTAATAAAGTGGTGAAGGGTTAGAACCTTTGTCACTCTGGTGAATTTTATTTTGTAGTCACCCTAAGAGTAGATGAAGGGCCGTTTCCACAACAGTAAAAACCTGACAAAGGTTTCTAACCCTTCCATAATATACCCCAACCAAAATATAAAGATATTCCTTGGAGTTCCACTTTAAGGGCTAAGTTCATCTTACAGAAAAAAAATAACTACTGCACAATTTTGCAGGTGAAGAAATGTGCTATTATTATTATTATTATTTTTTTTTTTACAAAAGCCTGATCAGCAGATCATGGGTGCAATGACAGACTCCGGCACAGTCTTCCTCTAGCTTTGTGCCCATATTCTCGTACTGGCTTTCTGTTACAAAGCTAGAGGAAGAATGAATGAACTACAAGCTTGCTGATCAGTACACTTGCCCATTCAAACTACAAGTATGTCTGCCGTGGTGGAAGACGGTACTTGTAGTTCATGCACAGGAATCCATGAATGATGGTTTTCCAAATGTGACAGTGGGTGCAGGGATAGGAGCCCCGCTCTCTGTCATGGGGGGTGATTGGGGCAAGCAAGGAGTACTTAACAGTAACATGTTACACCTCAAATACTGATGTAACATGTTACCAAAGATGACTTTATCCTTAAAATATAGCAGAGAAAATAAATACTTGGCAGCAAATAAAATGTTAGAAAGGTAAGCTTTGACTTGTTGTAACAGTCCTTCATTGGCATCTGAGTTGAAAATCAGCATTGCTCGACCACAGACTGTTATGTGCCTCTATCCTAAACATTCAGTATTGTGGTGTTTTTAAATATGTGAAGTAAAACAATTATTACAACTAATTAGTACCAAACTAAAGAGCCTCTTAATTTAAGCACGGAATTACGAATACACAAATATTGAATTAGGTTCTGAAAAAATCTTAATTAGGCATATTTCATGTTAATTAAAGTCTAGTACACAGTATTTGATGTTGCTAAATTGAACAACTTTTTAATGTGAGCGGCACATTTATGCATCGAGTTTTTAGTACCAAACAGATTACTTTTCTATTAATACCATGTGTTGGATGACAATTTACACCATGTGAGGCAATTAGCTGTGGTAATAAAGAACAACCAAAGATCATCCTTTGACGATGCCTTAAGCTTTGCTTATGTTGTGCGTATTTTTTTTAATTTTATGGAACTGTTTTATATAAAACATCTTTGATTATCATAATAAAAAAGAAAATTGATTGGCCCTCCTGAATGTTACAGAGATATTAATCAGCACTGTGTGTGGGGCTGCAAAGCTGATATTTAAGAAATTGCTCTTTAAACTACAGACTGTCAGTCCTTAGAAATAGTCGTGAAATGGCCTATTTATGTAATCAGATCCTGAGCTGGGAAGAAGCTGTCAGGCACATTCTTGTTGTGTAAGCAGCAGGCAAACTGCTCTTTATCTGACAGCCAGTGTGTAAATCTGTCCATGCAAAGAACCCAGATGTTTAGTTTTGCTTCTAGTCACTGTAATAATCTGCTTATTTTCCCCTGTTCGAGTGATGACATCACTTAGCAGAATGCACAACAGACAGCAGGCCCAGATAAGACCGTGTTGTAGTCAGTCAGTCACTGTGTGATTGGCAGGCAGATAAATAGAATTTTACAGAAGGTTTGCTTCCAGCAAAATTGTAGCCATGATCTTAATACTGGAACAGATAGTTGTGTGTATTTGAGTGTGTGGAGGTTAGATTATTTATATATATATATATATATATATATATATATATATATATATATATTTATAGTTCGGTCCATAGATATTTGGTCACAGGCACAATTTTCATACTTTTGGCTCTGTATGCCACCAGAATAAATTAAAACGAGATAATCCAAATTAATCTGAAGTGCAGACTTTCAGTTTTAATTCAAGGGGTTGAACATAAATATCAAGTACAAATTTTAGTAACTGCAACCACTTTTATACACAGTCCCTCCATTTTCAGGGGTTCAAATGTAATTGGACAAATTAATATAATCATAATTAAAATGTTCATTTTTAATGTTTTGTTGAGAATCCTTTACTGACAATGACTGCCTGAAGTCTGGAACCCGTGGACAATACCACAGACTGGGTTTCCTCCTTTCTGATGCTTTGCCAGGCTCTAACTGCAGCTGTCTTCAGTTGTTCTTTGTTCATGGGTCTTTCTGCCTTTAGTTTTGCCTTCAGCAAGTGAAATGCATGCTCAATTGGGTTGAGATCAGGTGAGTGACTCGGCCATTGCAGAATATTCCACTTCTTTTCCTTCAATAGCTCCTGGGTTGCTTGTGCAGTGTGTTTTGTAGCATTGTCCATCTGTACTGTGAAGCATCGTTCAATCAACTTTGCTGCATTTGGCTGAATCTGGGCTGACAGTAAATCTCTAAACATTGCTGAATTCATCTGGCTGCTTCTGTCTTTTGTCACATGATCAGTAGACACCAAGGACCCAGTGCCACTGGAAGCCATGCATACCCATGCCATCCCACTGCCTCCACCATGTTTTACAGATGACGTTGTGTGCTTTGGATGATGAGCTGTTCCAAGCCTTCTCCACACTTTTTTCTTCCCGTCATTCTGGTACACATTAATCTTAGTTTTATCCATCCAAAGAACTCTTTTCCAGAACTGGTCTGGCTTTTTTAGATGTTTTTTGGCAAAGTCTAATCTGGCTTTTCTATTCTTCAGGCTTATGAATGGTTTACACCTTGTGGTGAACCCTTTGTATTTGCTCTCGTGAAGTCTTCTCTTGATTGTAGACTTTGACAATATACGCCCATCTCCTGGAGAGAGTCCTTCATTTGTCTGGATGTTCTGAAAGGGTTTTTCTTTACCATAGAGAGGATCCTGTAATCATCCACCACTGTTATCTTCCATGGACGTCCATTCCTTTTTATATTCAGCTCACCAGTGCGTTCTTTCCTCAGAATGTACCAAACTGTTGATTTGGCCACTCCTAATGTTGCTGCAATCTCTCTGATGGAGTTGTTTTGTCTTTGAAGCCTTACAATTGCCTGTTTCACTTGCATGAACAGCTCCTTTGAATGCATGATGTAGGTTCACAGCAATAGATTCCAAATGCAAATACCACACTTAGAATAAACTCCAGACTTTTCACCTGCTTAATTGATGAAAAAATAATGGAGTAGCCCACAACTGGCCATGAAACAGCTTTTGATTCAATTGTTCAATTACTTTTGGTCCCTTGAAAAAGGGGGGATGGCTAATCTCAAGAACTGTAATTCCTAAACCCTTCCTCTAATTTGGATGTACATACCCTCAAATTGAACCTTAGAGTGTGCACTTTCAGCCTATATCCATTATATAACTTTAGCTTGACTATGTTTTGGTAAATACCTGGTAATATGTATATGTGTTTTGGTAAATATATATGTGTGTGTATATATATATATATATATATATATATATATATATATATATACAGTTGTGTTCAAAATAATAGCAGTGTGTTGAAAAAAGTGAATAAAGCTCAAAAACCTGCTAATAGCTTTTATTTCCATACACACAAATGCATTGGGAACACTACACATTCTATTCCAAATCAAAACATGAAGAAAAATATATCAAATTTGTGTTGTTCCTCTAAAAAAAGTGAAGAAAAGCGAATATTAGACTTTTCAGAAAAATAGCAGTGTTTGTATTCTTCTTTACAAACTCAAACATTCACTATATAAACTGAAAAATGTTTGAAGATTTTGCTTTCCTTTGAATCACCTAATATTTAGTTGTATAACCACTGTTTCTGAGAACTGCTGTACATCTGTGTTGCATGGAGTCAACCAACTTCTGGCATCTGTGAACAGGTATTCCAGCCCAGGATGATTGGACTACATTCCACAGTTCTTCTCTATTTCTTGGTATTGCCTCAGAAACTGCATTTTTTTATGTCACCCCACAAGTTTTCTACTGGATTAAGATCCGGGGATTGGGCTGGCCACTCCATAACGTCAATCTTGTTGGTCTGGAACCAAGATGTTGCATGTTTACTGGTGTGTTTGGAGTCGTTGTCTTGTTGGAACACCCATTTCAAGGGCATTTCCTCTTCAGCATAAGGCAGCATGACCTCTTCAAGTATTCTGATGTATTCAAACTGATCCATGATCCCTGGTATGCGATAAATAGGCCCAACACCGTAGTATGAGAAACATCCCCATATCATGATGCTTGCGCAACCATGCTTCACTATCTTAGCAGTGTACTGTGGCTTGAATTCAGTGTTTGGGGGTCGTCTGACAAACTGTCTCCGGCCACTAGACCCAAAAAGAACAATCTTACTTTCATCAGTCCACAAAATGTTGCTCCATTTCTCTTTAGGCCAGTCAATGTGCTCTTTGGCAAATTGTAACCTCATAAGCACATGTCTTTTTTTCAACAGTGAGACTTTGCGGGGGCTTCTTGCAGATAGCTTGGCTTCACATAGGTGTCTTCTAATTGTAACAGTACTCACAGGTAACTTTAGACCTTCTTTGATCTTCCTGGAGCTGATTGTTGGCTGAGTCCTTGCCATTTTGGCAATTCTTCTATCCATTCGAATAGTAGTTTTTCGCTTTCTTCCATGTCTTTCAGGTTTTGGCTGCCATTTTAAAGCATTTGCGATCATTTTTGCTGAGCTGCCTATTATTTTCTGCACTTCTTTATATGTTTTCCCCTCTCCAATCAACTTTTTAATCAAGGTATGCTGTTCTTCTGAACAAGTCTGGAATTACCCATTTTCCTCAGAATTTCAGAGAGAAATGCACTGTAACCAGCATGTACAGCATTTGCTGCCTTCCTTCCTTAAATAAGGGCAATAATTGCCACCTGTTTTTCAAAGAATGAATGACCTCACTAATAGAACTCCACACTGCTATTATTTTGAACACGCCCCTTTCAATTAGTGATTCAATTACACAGAATCAGCAGCATGCATGTCATGACTGTTGGGTCTGTTGGATTTCTATTACTCTGCTACACCTGCTAGTAAATTATTTGCCATGTAGAAATATAATTTCTACCAAAAACAGTGACTGATCAGGTTAGTGACGTCTGACTGCTATTATTTTGAACACAACTGTGTGTGTGTGTGTGTGTATGTATATATATATATATATATATATATATATATATATATATATATACAGTTGCAAGAAAAAGTATGTGAACCCCTTGGGATTACGTGGAGTTTTGCATTAATTTGGGCATAAAATGTGCTCTGAACGTCATCTAAGTCACAACAATAGAAGAACACAGTCTGCTGAACATAATTCCACACAAACATTAGATGTTGCCATGGTTTAATTGCACATAACATGTAAACATTCACAGTGCAGGGAGGAAAAAGTATGTGAGGCCCTAGCTTAATGACTTCTCCCAGAGCTAATTGGAGCCAGGAGTGAGCCAACCTTGACTCCAATCAGTGTGATGATATTGGATGTGTTGCTGACAGCTGTCCTGCCCTTAAAAAACACACACCTGTTTTGGTTTTACTGGTTTCAAGAAGCACTGTCTGATGTGAACCATGCCTCACAGAAAAGAGCTCTCAGAAGACCTACGATGAAGAATTGTTGACTTGCATGAAGCTGGAAAGGGTTACAAAAGTATCTCCAAAAGCCTTGATGTTCATGTGTCCACGGTAAGACAGACTGTCTACAAATGGAGAAAGTTTAGTACTGTTGCTACTCTCCCTAGGCGTGGTCGTCCTGTAAAAATGACTGCAAGAGCACAGCGCAGAATGCTGCATGAGGTAAAGAAGAATCCCAGAGTGTCAGCTAAAGACCTACAGAAATCTCTGGCACATGCTAACATTTTTGTTGACACATCTACAATAAGGAAAACATTAAACAAGAATGGTGTACATGAGAGGATACCACGGAGGAAGCCATTGCTGTCCAAAAAGAATATTGCAGCACGTTTGAAGTTTGCAAAAGAGCACCTGGATGTTCCACAGCACTACTGGCAAAATATACTGTGGAAAGATGAAACCAAGATTGAGTTGTTTGGGAAGAACACACAACACTATGTGTGGAGAAAAAAAGGCACAGCACACCAACATCAAAACCTCATCCCACTGTAAAACATGGCGGAGGGAGCATCATGGTTTGGGGCTGCTTTGCTGCCTCAGGGCCTGGACGGATTGTTGTCATTGATGGGAAAATGAATTCCAGAGTTTATCAAGACATTTTGCAGGAAAACGTACGACCATCTGTCCACCAACTGAAGCTCCGCAGAGGATGGGTGATGCAACAGGACAATGACCCAAAGCATACAAGTAATTCAACAAAACAATGGCTGCAACAGCACAGAATACGCCTTCTGGAGTGGCCCAGTCAGAGCCCTGACCTCAACCCGATTGAAATGCTGTGGCATGACCTTAAGAGAGCGATTCACACCAGACATCCCAAGAATATTACTACACTGAAACAGTTTTGTGAAGAGGAGTGCTCCAAAATTACTCCAGATCGTTGTGCAGGTCTCATCTGCAACTACAGGAAACGTTTGGTTGAGGTTATTGGTGCCAAAGGAGGGTCAACCAGTTATTAAGTCCAAAGGTTCACATACTTTTTCCTCCCTGCACTGTGAATGTTTACATGTTATGTGCAATTAAACCATGGCAACATCTAATGTTTGTGTAGTATTATGTTCAGCAGACTGTGTTCTTCTATTGTGACTTAGATGACGTTCAGAGCACATTTTATGCCCAATTCATGCAAAACTCTACGTAATCCCAAGGGGTTCACATACTTTTTCTTGCAACTGTATATATGTATATATATATATATATATATATATATATATATATATATATATATACACACACACACACTTGTTACTGTGTACAGCAGTAGGTGTATAGTCACCCTGGTATAAAGTTGTCTTACCAGCATTGCCGTATTCAAACACGCAGAAAGCGAACTGCAAACTTTGAGTATCTAGTAACATTGAAACATCTGAGGTGTATTTGATGTGATCTATTTTATTTATTTTATACTTTTTATTTGGAAATGGATTGGTGTTCTGATACTAATATATACAAGTATTATCTGGTATTATCTTTTTAAGTGCCTTTATTACACAAAAAAAGGTAGCATGATAACTATATGTGATTTGATGTAATGCAATTTTTAATAAAAGTATTCAGTATATGCCTTTTTATTTATTTTTATTTTTAATTATACATTTGTCCCCACTAATACACTGGCAGCTATGCTTCAGCATCAGAATTAAAAATTCTTGCAATAGTAGTCCTTTAAAACAGACCCAAACCTGCTTTACAAAGTGGACTAGCTCCCATACGCTTGATGCTCACAGTCCCAAAGTAAAGCTTTCAAAATACTTACCTTTAGGCTGGATCAGGCTTTTTCTGATTACGGATGCTTTCCTACTTTTTCATCTTGTGTTGAGATATGTGTGAGGTAGATAATCAGTGCATTAGCAGTGCAATTTGCTACTTATTTTACCAGGATGAAACTGGTAACCTGAGGTAGTCTAATCTTGCTCTCACTGTATGTGATATTCTTAGTTTTAAATACCTAAAATTAATTTAAGGTTCACTTTAAACTGTGTTAAATAAAAAGTGCTCCTTAGGCTAAGCTTAGTAGCTCTAGGAGGAGGGTACATTGATAATACTTGCAGCCAGGTGCTTGGCTAAGAATTTAGAGTGCGAGAAACACTGTCTGCAGTTGCTCTCTTTAGCTGCTACCCTGTGGTGCTGAACTGGTTAAAAGTTATATCAGCAAAGGAGGGAGCTGCTGAGCAGGAAGAGTTCAATGCACTGAGTCAGGCTGCACTGCACTGTGGGAACTGTAGTCTAGAAGAGAGAGACTCTACTGTAATCAAGAACTTCTGAACTGCATTTCCCAGAGAGATATTGCCAGGAGGAGGGGGAAAGAGCTGCATTTTCTAATGCTGTACAGGGCACAGCTTCCTCTTGATGCAAGGGAGCCCAGAGAGTCCTTATCGCTGTCCAGTGTGCACCATCATTGCTGCATATTGGTTGCCTGAGTGGGAACCGGAGCACTTAGTTGGGGTGTGCCGACAGCCAAAGTCACATGTGTGCAGAGCAGAGAATGGCTAGATGGTGAGTTGCAATATCGCTATTTACTATGTGCTGTAAGAGAGGCTGAGCCCTTTAGGAATTGACCATACAGCCATCTAAAAGCCTTATTGCAGTCTGCAGGCGTGAGTGGGACTATGCTCACTTCCACACCAATAGTACAGCTGGGCCCCAAAGCTAGCCGACTGAAGAGTTAGAACTAATGCCTGTCCCTTTACAGCTGCTACACAGAAACCTTCACCTATTGCTTATGCTAAGAGGTACCTCTCGGGGGGACATTACACCATATCCTAAACATGGTGGACTCTAGACTAGTTATATTATTATTTTTCACATTGCAGTTAATGTTTATATGCTCTTTTTTTATTGCTGGCTTTGCTGATTCATGATAATTATAATATCTAGCGAACTATGTCTGAACCAACCTTCTGTGTGTTTATTTATGCTCAAACCACCATTTATTTTGACACATACCAATACATTGAGTATATTTACCATCAAATGGTCTTGTGTCTATTTTCTGGAACTAATTCACAGACAAGTTAATGGTACATATACTGGTATTCTTATAAGTGCTTGCAGTAGGTTTCATTAAACCATGTGGCTGAGTTTGTTTTTGGAGTTGTAGTGCATGACAGACAAATCAAATTACCAAGTGGCCCCTGCTGGGGTAGTGCTACACACTCTTATATGGCAGCCCATACATGCCTCCAAAATTCTATGAGTACATTCACACCAGATGTGGTGGGACTGCGTTAGGTGGCTGCTCCAGCGCAGTCCCCCTACATGGACAAGGCAAAATGCCTTGTCCCCTATGTGCTTGGTTCACAGCACTGCATTACAGTGGTGTGCAGGCACAGTGCACTGAGAAAAGGTATTGCAATGCACATTATGAGATGTCTTTGTGACCTCTCCATAAAATGCATTTAAAAAGAAAATAAAGGAAGCTGTGCAATCCGCTGAGCTCAGTGCATCATCACTGTGCTAAACTCAGATGGAAAGCACTGCACACCAGCCAGTGTGCTGCCATGCAGCAGCTGGTGTGAACCAGCCCTAAAGGTTTTTGTGGACCACAGATGAGTGTTGTCTGATGTCTGTTGTTTAATGACCATAACGTACATGGGGGTTCTAAGCCCTTTGAATGCATGCACAAGCAACATCCCTGCCAGGTATACATTTTTTTTTTCTCAACTCTTATTCACATGGAGTTAAAATGGCTTCTGTGCAGTGACTCAAATATGTAGTATAGGAGCATAATATGTCTATGAACACATTTGGTGAAGTAATTAAAAGTTGTTGCTACCATTTATTGTCTGCTGCAGCTACAAGAACCACAGGGCACATACTTTCTAGATAAACATAGGAAGATATATAGAATCACTTAAACATTTGGAAGAGCATTATTATCCCCAGTACAACACAACTACGACTTGGCAAGGAGCTGCAGTGCTCAAGTGCTAACGAGGAACAAGCTGATAGGAAGGGAGAGCAGAGTGAAAGAGAGAGGAGGTCATCAGTGGGCAACTTATACTTTCACTGTTCAATCACAAGCGGAAGAAGGGACAAGACTTGAGTGTGAGAAAAGGAGAGAAGCGCCTCTAAGTGCAATAAGCCTTTTTATATAGGTCTAAATGTAGAAACACTCACATGTGTGAAGTAATCATAAGCTTAAAAACCGTGGTTAACAATAGTTAACGGTGGGGTGGTAACCCGGGTGAAGAGCCGTCATCTTACTGCAATGTGGGGAGGTCAGCTCTCGGCTGGCCCAGCGTAGTGGCTGGAGGGGAACAGCGGTGAGGCCGGCGTGCATGTCCTCCCTCAGAGCCGGATGGAACGCACGCTGGAACGTAGCGGCGGCGTGGCCGTGATGATGTCAGATCCCAGGGTGCACTGCAACGCGTTTCTGAGCATGCACTGGCCGTGGAAGGCGGAAATGCACTTCTTTTTCAAGAAGTGAAAAAGGAGTGCACATCCGCCTTCCACGGCCAGTGCATGCTCCGAAACGCGTCGCAGTGCACCCTGGGATCTGACGTCATCACGGCCATGCCGCCGCTACGTAACAGCGTGCGTTCCATCCGGCTCTGAGGGAGGACGTGCACGCCGGCCGGCCTCACCGCTGTTCCCCTCCAGCCACCACGCTGTTCCAGCCGAGAGCTGACCTCCCCAAAACGCAGTAAGATGAAAGCTCTTAACCCGGGTTACCACCCCACCGTTAACTATTGTTAACCACGGTTTTTAAGCTTATGATTACTTCACATGTGAGTGTTTCTACATTTAGACTTGAATAAAAAGACTTATTGCACTTAGAGGTGCTTCTCTCCTTTTCTCATCTACAGAAGTTGCTACAGCTTATTTGGAAGCCTTGCCCTCAGTGCCACACGGAATCCTATGCTCTTCATACAGTAGCCACTAATACCACGATCACCCCATACTACCATTTCCCAGGACTTTGCAGTGTTTGCGCTGTTACAACCCTTCCTCATTTTTTCTGAATCAGAAGACTTGAGAGTGCTGCTTAAAGAGACCCTGTCACATTACCTGTTTAGGTCAAAAGGAGCATGTCTGCTAATAGTCCACTTCCCCAGCAAAGCATCACTAGGCACTTACTGTGGAGGGCACATGTTCCCCCATACCCTGGACGCCTCACTCCATAAGAGCAGTAGAGTAAGGGCAACAACAGAGTAGGAAGGTAGCAAAGCAATGGGAATTGGGGAGTAGAACTTGCTGGAGGTAAGGAGTGGACTGTAAGCAGCACTGTCATTTGCCCTGCTTGTGGAAAACTTAAGTGTCTCTTTGACTGAAAAAATCATGTCTCCTGCACCAGTCAAAGCTGTGCTCTGTAGCATATTGTATAAATTTCAGCAGCTAACAATGGAGGCACCCAAGCTGGCTTGTTCTCAAGCCACTGCTCTGTGTATCCATTCACACATGGAGCATGGCTCGGCCCTTCCCTCGCTGTCTCCTCATTGGCTCACTGGTTGTGTTTGACAGTAACCAAAGCCAATGGCTCCTTCAGCTGTCTCAGCCAATGAGGAGAAAGAGTCCCTGGAGAGCCACTACTCTCATGCACATCGCTGGATCGAGATGGAGCCCAGGTAAATATGCAGTGGGGGGTGTGCTGCTGCACACAGAATAGAAACATAGAATGCATAAAGGTAAAAAACCCTGAGCCTTTTCCGCCACTTTAAATATCAGAAATGGCCCTGCAAATAAAGGTGTTTAAAATATTTGCAAGTCCATACAAAAGGGTACAGCCATTTGTTCTGCATCATTTTTTAAAATCTATGTACAATCTGGAGTTTAAACGGCACATGAATGCACTCCTCCCTCTGCTGCTTTGTATTGTAGTATGGAAAGATTTTATAAAGGCAATTTTTGCAGGTGTTACATTGCAAAACAGTAAGACATTTTGCACAGAAGGATTTGTGCATTTCAAGGCTACTCTGAAAGACCTGCACATCGTTCAGCACCAGAATAAATATGCATCCCAGAATGTAGATCCAGCCTGAAGGACATTAGATTTTAGAGACAAACATATTTGGTTAGCTTGCTGCTTGTGTAAAACGTTTATTTGGCCTGTGGAGTTCAGAAAATGTTTTATTATATGTTTCTTTAAACCAAATGCTGCTGTCTAATATGCAGAATGTCAGCTCTACTTTTGTGATCAAGCAAAACCAAAACATAGTTACTGCTTTCAGTACTCCTAAAAATAGGAGCTCCAGTTCCAGCCTACTGAATTCACTAACTTCCATATCCCTTCAAAAATGTAACTGAACTGTTCATGAGAATATCTTTTCATACCATTTTTTGTTCTTAGAGGTCCTGGTCCCATTCTCATTTGGCTTACCAGCATAATTCAGTGACATAGTGTAGAATGATCTTTCCCCTTGTGTATGTTGTGGAGATGCTGCTTCCTAGGGTACGTTACTGGCAGGCAGCAGACATTGTGTGGGCACAGACACTGCTATTGTGCTGCCAATTTCAAACCAAAATCTAGGCCAGTACCAGTGAGTATTACAGAGCGCTGTCTCAGGCTAGCTAAAGTCTGATTTATCTGATGCCACCAGCAGGTACAGCACTAATACATGGGAAAGTCAAGTAGGAGACAAGTCCATATAACTTGAAAGTATCTCTAGACCTCACAACATACATGAGTAGAAAGGTTAGGGCGATTTTAAGGTGGCAAAAGACAAGAGCAGATTTACACAGATTTTTTTTTCTTTTTACATATTAATGCATAAATATGTACACCATAGTGTCTGGATGAAAAAAGACCCCTCATGCCCAGTTTTCTTTTCACATAAGATCAGTCAGATTGGAATATTTGCCTCATCTAGCTGGTGCCCCTAGACATGAGGTTTTCATCCACTCTGAAACTATTTGGGTCAGGCAACCATCATCATATGTCTGTAAAGTTACACCTGTTGCATGGATAGTCTCACACTACAGATGAAGTTAATGCTTACTTTTAGGTAGTTGATGTTGATAGATATAAAATCTCTTTAACTCAAATTGCCACACAATGCAAGCTGTTCTCCAGATTGTAATAGGGCCGTTCAAGTCAAACCAGGACTTTTAATTTTACAGGTATAAAAAGGGACGTTAGTGTGGCGGTACTACATGCAGTAATAAGTGGCAAGTGTGTCCTATTACTGATAGGCAGCGCACATGTCGCGAGCCAATGCAGAGACCGTTAATCAAGATGGCAGACAACAGTGTTAGTGCGTGCATGGAACAACGTGTGGTGATGAAGTTTCTTGTGAACAAAGGCGTAATACCCGAGGATATCTACAGAAGACTTCAAGCACAGTACGGTGATGAGACGCTTAGCCACAGTAAAACATTTCAATGGTGTAAACATTTCAAAGATGACCGTCCGTCAGTCAGGGGCAATCCCAGCCTTGGTGGTTCCCAGGCACAGCAGTCATTACTGTGAACATTAAGCGTGTGGAACTTCTGTTCCTGGATAATCGATACATAACATGTCAAGAAATGGACCCCTAAAAGAGTTCCTCGGAGGTCAGCATTTCAGCACTGATGATGACATAAAGCAGGTTGTCCTAGATTGGATCAGGCATACTAACAAATCTTTCTATGCCAAAGCTTTCCAGGCATTAGTTAAATGTTGGGATAAGTGTATCAATGCAACAGGGGAGTATGTCGAAAAATAAATGCAGTTTCCACTCCTTAAAATTTGTTCTTTCATTGTATAAACTCAAAAGTCCTGGTTTGAACACCCCTCGTAAAAAGATCACATACCTAATCTTAGAATTCATACATGCTGGTTTTCTAGACCTCATATATGTTTTCACATAAATTAAGATGGATTTTTTTTTCTTTCAGAAATGAATTAACCGTATTTTACCCGAAGCTGCCAAAAATGATCTATACTATTAGTATTGCAACAGTTATTGAGCTTAGCTGCAGGGACTATATAGGAAGATGGAGTGTTCAATATGGTTAAATGTAAATTCATATTATTAAGCTTAAATGAAGGCTATACATGTCGTGACTAACAGACCATGTTACTTGCTTTTGTGCAGGAATGGAATGAAATGGTAGAGAAATGGTGTGCAAACCAACCAGGTATTTTCAGAGCTCCTTAAATGGAATCTTTTCAGAGCAAAGTAACAGATTCTTTTGAAAGCTTACCCTCTTCCCATCCACTAATTCTCACCTTTGTCATGCTACCCCACCATTCCTTTTTTCTGTTGAAGCTACGGGTGTAAACCCTGTGGCGTTGCTTTGGTCAGGATCAGTCACCATTGTGATAGTCCCCCAGCTTGGCAACACCTTCAACAGACCACGTGCACACACATACTGTGTATGTGTTTGTGTGTATATATATATATATATATATATATATATATATATTTTCACACTGGACACAATGGTGGAAACACCAGGTAAGAGAACAAATAGTTACCTGATGTGGTGTTGGACCGCCTTTGGCATCCAAGACGGCTTAAATTCTCCTGGGGATTGACAGATGTAAGTGTTGAATGGTGGATATCTGATATCATCATTCCAAAATTGTTCCAGTTCTCACAGAGATGCCAGAGACGGATAATGAGCCTGAACGGTGTTCTCCAAAATTGACCATAGTGGCTTTCTGATATTTAGTTCCTTTGGCTGTAGTGCCCAGGGAAGGTGTGAGACTTCATCTGCATGCTCATCGCACTTATGATTATCAGAGGACGTTTGATACTCTACCTTGTGACAACACAAGTAAATTGGCAACTTCAGTCACCGAGGCACCAGCTCAGCTGGCACCAACAATGTACCCTCTTTGAAGCTCAGTAAGCTCTGACATGACTTTATATGATTAGCAGTGCACGCAGTGAGTGAGGAAAGTGAGGCTTCCTACCAATTAGCTAGGTGTCCCATCACACAGCAGAAGCAAAAGAGTGTTACATCGCTTCCGCTGTCAATGCAAAACATGTCGGCACTTTCACACCTGCAAATCATGTAGTGTTTCCCTATTTTTGTCCAACCCCTGATTTTTATATATATATATATATATATATATATATATATATATATATATATATATATATATATATATAGTTAGTCACACACACAATGCAGGTGTATGTGCTTACATGTAAGTTATGTATGCTAGGATTTCAGTTTGAATAGTATACGTACAGAGAAAGGTTTCCTTCAAAATTCCTGTCACATTTACATCTGCAATAGTGAGCAATACTGTCACATAAATAATAGATGTTAAACATTTTTAGATGAGCTGAACGCTTATTTTTAAGTGATGATTAGTGACTTCGACATGACATTTGACACACTCAAAGCAGTAGCTTTGCAGCACGTTGTATTGCTCACAATGTAGTGACTTTTTGACACCCGTAAATGTGTTGTATGCTTTGGCACTGCCAAGACCCTTTCTGCCAGCTTTGTGATGAATCACAAAGTTTCTTCACCCACATATACTTTGTGTTAACCTCCTTGAATACCTTCGTATTATTGTTAATAAGACCATTATGTTTCTAAACCTTTTTACTGTAATTGTATTTTTTTTCCTGCTGACTTAATGGATCAAACATTAATACTTAGCAAAGAGGTGGGTTTTTACTCAACGCTGTAACTGGAAATTTTAGTCATAACTGTGATTAATGTGATCGAGCTGCATCTCTAAACCTCCTGAAAATCTTAAAAGGATTTTTTTTTTTTTTTTAACACTGGCGCTTGGAAAAAAAATGGAAAAAAAAACTGGAGTCACTGTTCATAACTAGCTCCATTACAAAAGATGGATGTTATATGGAGTTCTGTTGGTTACATGGCAATTTCAGAAAACACATCTATTGCCCACTTCCCCCCATTTCCATTAAGGCTTCTTCACTTGCCATTTATGGTTGCACAGACGTACATGTTCATCAACCAGTGTACACTCACGTATTAGCATTTTGTCCTGAATCATTCTATACACATGGAAAAAATATATACAACAGGAATCATTTTCACCTCTCATTGCCTATGTTAGAGTTCAGATTAAGGACCCCTTGACCTATGGTGGAAAGGGATCCCTGACCGCTGCATGTATGGAAGAGTAGTTGGTACCATTATCAATTTGCCCCAAAATGTCTCTGGTACTATAATATAGCAATAAAGGGTCTTCTGTTAGTTGTGTTGTTTTGTGGAGCATAGAATTAAAAAGAAAAATATTTGAAGCTGAACTGGAGTTAGATAGGAATTGTACACATTAATGCAGCTCTGTATTCATTACTACACAATTCAATGCGTATGTTTTTTAAATGCAACCATTGTATGTTCTTAAATTTGAATTAGTGTTAACATCCTGTAGTCTCTGAAAAGCAGAACTCAAACTGGTAGAGGAAGAAGCAGAAAAAGGAGCCAATTGGTTCACACACTGCAAGTTGATAGGAAAGAAAGCAGAGTGTCAGTCTACTGCTTCTCCTTTCACTGTCCAGTCACTGTCTGCATGGACATCTTTACGGAGGGGCAAAAAGGGCAGCTGACCTGGGCCCAGTCATTGTCGTGGCGCCCAAAGCAGCTGCTCCATACTTGCCAACTGTCCCAGTTTACATTCCCTTGTCCCTATAAGTCTTCATCCTGTGCTGTGTCCTGATATCTCAGTTTGAAGTGCTCTCACTTATGCTGCCCAGCTCTGCTTTATTGCCAAGTACAGATGACTCATGTGCGCAGACTGTGTCAGCATTCACAAATAAATAACTGGCATTCATATGCAAATAACGGTGGCATTTATCTGTAAATAGTGGCTTCAATGTGGCATTCATATGTAAATAGTGGCAGCCTTCACATGTGTATTATGTCCCCAAAAGGTTCCAGCCACCATCACCTCTGCTGAATGCTGCTCACTGGGGAGGTAAACAGGGGCATGCTTGAAAGTCCCACCTGCAACTGTAGCCACTGATCCACCATCAGCCTGTTCTGCAAACATAAGCAAAGTGGGGAGAAGGTGGGATTTGAAAATGCAGAAAAAAAGTCTCTGACCCTTTTTCAAAATAAGATCGAGCCACACATTGCCACAGCACCGTGAATTTTGGTACATGTGAAAACGCACACGTCAACAGATGCACGAGGGTGTCATTAACAATTAATGGCACTGCTGTGTATCTGCTATAGGGCAGCACATTTCTGTGGTGTCAGGAAAGCGGTTTTGCATGCGTTCCCAACACGCACCAATGTGGACATAGGCTAAATGTCTCAACTACATTGATGGCCAGTGTATATCTTCTCATTATGTTGGGGCATGGTGGAAAATCCTTTCAATCACATTAGTAGTCAGTGTGAATGTCCCCCTTACATTGCGAGTCACTGTGAATGCTCCTATTACATTAGTGGTCAGTGTAAATCCCCTTTACGATGGTGACCAATGTAGAAACTCCACTTTATATTGTTAGTCGGTAAACAATCCTAACCTGAATTTGTGGTCAGTGTCGAATCCTCCCTTACAATCGTGATCCATGTAGAAGCCCCCTTAAATTGGCCATCAATGTAAGAGGGAATTTACACTGACCACCAGTGTAGAAATGTATTGGTTGTTGATGTAAAATACCCCATTACATTGGATGTCATTGTAAATTCTTCATTACATTGGTGGTCAGTGCAAATTCCTCATTATATTGGTGGTCAGTGCACATTTCCCTTTATGTTGGTGGTAAGTGCAGAATTGCCCTTACAGTAGTGGTCATAATTAAATCCCCCCTAGCATTGGTGGTCAATGTAGAAATGTCACCTCTCATCCCCATCCAGCACTGCCACTGATCCCATCCCCCAACCAGCACTGTCACTTATTCCATCCTCCCAGCACTGCCACTGATCCCATCAACCCCCCAGCACTGCCAGTGATCACACCCTCCCCCTCAGTACTGCCACTGATCCCAGGAGTCCTAGGATCTCTAGGAGTTTTCTGTCTGTTAGTGGATCCCCTCACCTTCTCAGTCCATGGTGTGCAGGCAGTTAGGAGATGATGCTGTAACCTTCAGCAACCAATCAGTGAGATTTAATTAAGTGCTGTAACCTCTAGCAACCAATCAGTGAGCTGTAATGATGTGTTGTAACCTCTAGCAATCAATAAGTGGTAATGATGCACAGTAACCA
Source organism: Staurois parvus (assembly GCF_062004578.1). Classification (NCBI taxonomy): domain Eukaryota; kingdom Metazoa; phylum Chordata; class Amphibia; order Anura; family Ranidae; genus Staurois; species Staurois parvus. The sequence continues at coordinate 33,510,581 of NW_028318083.1, read as the reverse complement.
ATAGCAACCAATCAGTGAGCAGATTCTTCCTCTGTAGTGCTGGCTCCTATCCCAGGCGGAGTGATACCAAGTACACTCTGCTTCTCATCCTATCTAGCATCCCAGAGAGTGATGCCAGCTGTAGCTGCAAGAAGAAAAGATTGATCAGTGTATTAAATAACACATACACTGGGCATAAAAGCTTTTGCAATAGACATATTAGTACCTCTAAAAAGGGTTAACAACTATTAGGCTGCTTTAACAATGATCCACAACTGCGGCTTTCCTGCAGATTAGCTGCACTGAGCCATAGACTTCTATTATATCCTGTGGGTTTGGTGCACTTTCTAAAAGCACACCACAATTCCTGAATACAGGAGTTGTGGTGTGCTTTCAAAAAGTGCACCACACTTGCAAAATATAATAGAAGTCTATGGCAAAGGGCAGCTAACCCGCAGGAAAGCATTACGCGATGTGGGTAAACCGCAGTGCATCAGTGTGAAAGCAGCCTTATAGAGGCCCAGGACAGTAGGGGGGCTCATTTAGATTTGTGGTTTGTGGGGGTGGTAAAACCTCATAGTTCATTGTTGCCCCGACTGGTTACCAAATCACTTAAGTGGCCCTCTCTTCAAAAGGTTGAACACCCCTGGCCTAGAGCTTAGATTTTGTTGTGTGTGGGGTGGTGGGACCGCAAGTTTAACTCCAGGAAAGTCCACACCCAGCTTCCTCATTTCATGCCTGTCAGCTCTATTGTCAGAGTTTGCTTTGGCAGCATTTAAATGGTTCTGTTTGTAAGCTCTCTGTTTTGATCGGTTGGTTGTCTGTGTGGTGAAGACAGGCGATTAATAATTCTATAATAAATATTGAGTGCTCATAGTTTATCTGTAACTGGCATAGTGTTCTTTTTAAATGTATTTTTTTTTATTTACATAAACGTTATAACAAACAATGTGTCTTGAATAATTAAGAAAAAATAAAAAAAAAAATATTTGAGTGGGGTCTAATGTGATTTTATGATTGCTCTATGCATATGATTCTCGGCAGTCATGCTTTCCCTAGATGCTTTTAGAGACTGCCTGTTCTTTTTTTAATTGAATTGCCTTGACCCTTTCCACCCAACCTGCTTCTGATTTGTCTTGATTTTGCGTAAAAATGATTCCTTGGCCTGCACCTCATCTTCGCCTCTAAACTGTCTTTGTCTCTGTCTCTGTCCTGGCAATTGGTTTCCAATATGTAGCCAGTGTAAAGGACAACTGTACTATAGTAAAGATGTTTTTTTAATTAAACCTCCATTCCCCTGAGTGCAACCTAAATGGTAAAATAATTAGCTCCCTCTCTATTGCATTGTTCTTCACTGTGTGTCCCCGCCTGGCAATTATAGTATTTGCAAGCAAAAGATCTGGACTAGGTTCTCTTTCTACTGCGCATGCGCACTGCTCCTATGGATGACATGTATTCATGGAAGCCCCCCAGTGTTTGTGTAAGAGAGTTGCTGTGGGTAAGGACCACAACTAGATGTGGTATTCTGCTTGAGCCAATGTCCAGGACAATTAATACAGTATTTAAAGTAGTATTAAACCCAAAACCAAACATTTTAAGTAATACTAAAGGTAAACTTTTTTATTCTATTTGCCTGCATGTGGGTTGCATTCTAAAGTGTCATCTTCAGCCAGCCTGCCCTTTTCTAACTCCATCTGCCCTTTGTCTCCTCTCCTCCCAGCTCTGCTTGTAGTCTTAGAAACAATGCAGGAAATTACAGTGTGCTGCTGCATGGACCCTGGTCTTGACAGACATGGATAGCTAAGAAACCGCTGATTAACGTGGTTGTAAACTTTCACATATACCCACTGAGGTGAATAGCCTCAGGGGATACTCAGAGATGAAAATAATTCCTTCTACATCAGTTGTATCTGTTTATCTACAGCAATCCTTCCCCTACATTCATTCAAAGTGCAGAATTTACTCGGGATCTCTAAGCTCTGAAAAGCAGGGGTGGGGAGCTGAAATCACGTGAGGAGAGATCTGAAAGCTGATTGGAGGGAAGAGACACACACCCCTTCACACTGCAACAAAAGCAAAGCCGAGACTGCCAATCACAGGCTGTGCCCTCCTGTCACCTTTTTTCTCTCTGTGTAAGGAAAACTGATCAGAATTAACTCTGATGCTGATAGTAGAACAAGGCAGAAGACAGAAATTACATTTAGTTCTCTGGACTGAGACAAGTACACACTATAGAGCAGTGGTCTCCAAACTGAAGCATTATTCTTGCCACTGAGACCAACAATAGGGCACTGTGCCTCTCACTGACACCAACAATGGGACATAATTAATTCCACTGATACCAACAATTGGGCACAATTCCTCCCACGGAAACCAACAGTGGGGTACTATTCCTCCCACTGACACCAACAATGGGGCACTATTGTTCCCCCTAATACCAAAGATGGGAAATAGATTACTCCCACTGGGCAGAATCCAGCCCCCCTAATAATTGAACGACAGTAATCTGGCCCTTTGTTTAGAAAGTTTGGAGACCCTGTTATAAAGGGGTGTGGTTTGTTTATATTTCATCTGTCAAGTTTAAAACCACTTTAAGTGATGTCCAAAATACTAATACAGTATATATCAAATTCCATTTATTAAGCTGGTAAATTACATTACTTGTAGGTGATGGATTTATGCATAGGCAGAGGTACATAAGCAGAAAAACTGTTATCCTGGAGTTGGACTTTAACTTGCATATTACAATTTTTCATTATGCACTGCTGGGAAATAGTGAGAAATGTCTGTTTTTAGGTATCCATAGACATTGGATGACAGTACCCTGATCCAGCCATTTTTGGCACATACCTTACCTTGGTTGAACAGAAGTTATCAATCAGCTTTTCCAAGAAATCATTTGGCGGAGGAAGGGAGGTGTATCTGTTACATTTGCAAAGCCCCGAGACTCGGAATGTTTCCTGACCTATCTAAATAACAACAAACAGATTTTATTCCTATGTGTACTTTTAGGCTGCTTGCAAATAATTGTCAGTAGAAGCAGCAGATTTGGCATCAAACATCTTTCCATCCAAAAAACCGAATGATTGTATGCTAAGCATGCATACTTATTTACTCTAGCTGGAAGCATCATTTCAATATATCTGGCCTGGTACTGTATATGTGAAGGTTTCATTGTAGAGAAGATTGTTAGTGTGTATAGGTATTCTCTCGCCTCGACTACTGCAACTCCCTCCTCCTTGGCTTACCTTTACATAGGCTATCCCTCCTCCAGTCCATCATGAATGCTGCTGCCAGGCTCATCCACTTTACCAACCGTTCAGTGTCTGCTACCCTCTGTGCCAATCCCTCCATTGGCTTCCACTCACCCAACGAATAAAATTCAAAATACTAACAACAACTTACAAAGCCATCCACAACTCTGCCCCCAGCTGCATCATCAACCTGGTCTCAAAATATCAACAAAATCGCTTTCTCAAGACCTTCTGCTCTTTCCTTCCTTTGTCACCTCTGCCCTTGTTTGCCTCCAGGACTTCTCCCAAGCTTCTCCCTTCCTTTGGAACTCCCTACCCCAGTCTGTCCTGCTATCTCCTAATCTATCCACCTTTATACGATCCCTGAAAACCTTTCTCTTTAAAGAAGCCTATTCTGCTTCTAACTAATAAACTGCCTTTTATTTCCTCCATCAGCTCATCCCCCCCACAGCTATTACCTTTTGTATCACTCAACCCTTCCTCTTAGATTGTAAGCTCTAATAAGCAGGGCCCTCTGTTTCCTCTTGTACCAAATTGTATTGTAACTGTAATGTCTACCTTCATTTTGTAAAGCTCTGCGCAAACTGTTGGCTCTATATAATTCCTGTATAATAATAATAATGCTGTATAAAAGACCTTTTTCAAAACACGCACTGTCGTATATCTTGATAGCCTTAGCATAGCGACTCACAGGTTAGAGTGGCAACCCCTTCCCCCATGCTTAGCAGCCAGTACTGAAGTCTATACCTGTGTATTGTATATACAGAAAAGCTGCAAAGCAAGATCTATGTATATAGTCTGGTGTGGCAGCAATTAGATCGTTAGGGCAGCGTCTTACTTGCCAAAAGAAATTACAGTCTTAAAAAACAAACAAATTAAAGGATCACTATAATGTAGTAAAGACATTTGCAGCATCTCAGCTGTCATCCTTGTTGGTTGGTCTGCTAACAGTTGCCTTCAGGACTTATGATTTAAACATTGCAATGTATATTCACAGATGATTTTTAGTGTACAGATTGCCATAAATGCAGATCTCGTTTTCTGATGAGTTGTTTTGCATGTAAGAACCATTGCCGTTTCTTTAATTGTACATTCTTATGAGTCTATCATAGATGCTTGAATATTATCATGAGTGGTGATTGGGCTGGAAGGCATTTCCTGCGTCTGTCACAAAAGACGCTGAAGTTAATGTTAAGAAGAACAAAGCATATTAATGTGTTGGTGTCTTACAGAAGAATGTGCCTAGCCGGGCCCAGCCTCCAAACTTTGCATGCAGGTGTGCTGCTGAACCACAAATCACTGAGAAACAATGCCCTCAGTCATCGTGCAAGATGGTTATTACCAGCATAAGCATTTTTAGAGTGATTTTGCGATGCTAAATCAAACATGTGTGATGTAAAATAGATGTATGAATGCTATTTATATCCAAGTGTTAGGTCTTTCAAATCTGAAAATGATTGCGGGTTTGAAAATGAGGGGTATATTTTATCATTTATGATCCTGTAAAGCAGCGCCGAAACAAATGCAGAAGAAGAGATAACATCCCTTTAACCTGATTATTTATTTTACGCAGGATTGACTCCAAATAAATACACAGAAGCAACTAGATAGTGGGATTTATCTCAGGAATACAATTTCTGTCACAATTGCGAAATCTGAATGCAGGCCAGAGATATGAGCAGATAACATGAATATTTTGGAGTGATGTACACTGTTTACCGTGATTTGTCACTATAAATAATGGTAAAGCAGCTGTTACTCTTGAAGATTTGTATATTTCACTTTTTTTTTTTATTAACTACAAATACAATAAGCTTCTAGCGATATATAACAATTTTTGCAGCATTTCTGTTAAGGGTTTTTTTTTGCTCCAAGACCTGCAGCAGGATTAACCATAATGTTTACCAAATAAATTAGGGCAAATCTTTCTTTTACCTTTGTATGGCAACATATAAGTTTCACTTGGTTCCCCCTTCCTATCCCCAGTAGTATGTGTTCACTTTTGTTGGCTCCCCCACTTCCCTGTTCAGCTGCTGGGGCCGTGAAAAGATTGCCTTGCGTACATTTCAAGCTTAAAGCTAGCTATAGATGGATCGAATCTCAGCCAGTTCAGCAGGAAGCATCCAAGATTTGCATCCATCTTTGGGCAGGCTGATTGTACCCAAGTCGATCCATCGATCGACTTGGGTACAGCCAGCATGTCCGATTTTAAGCATGTGATAATAGCTGGCAGCAGTAATCACTGTGTTCTCCCTGAAGGGATGGCTCCCCACTTCCACCCGCCAGGAGAACACAATAGCTCTTCAGGAGGGGTTCCCCCATCAACACTGATCATGGCTGCAGGAAAAGAAAATGCATTGTCTATGGCCTGCATAAGTTCACCTTTCTCATGTTTTATTCTACATGCATATTTAGGGTGTAACATAACACATGATCACAGTCTGCAGCCCCCCAACCCCAAGCCACCCCTTGGGGGCTCTTCTCTCTAGAGTACTTTGTGTATGTTTCAAAATTGAAGCAGATGTGTGTGCTTCTGCCCACACCACCGTGTCATTCTTTCACAAGATCTGTGAATGAAAAGACTATCGTGTCAGAGGGACTTGTAAATCTCAATGGCACACAAGTGAGGTGATGTCAGTGCACTTGTAGTCCATCTATACTTCCTCCAACCCTATAACCGAAGGTCCTTACCCTCAGTGTTGACTGGAGCTGGAAGAATAGTCTGCCTGAGTCTGAGCATTGCACCCACGATCTCCTAATTTTTAATCAGTGTGGGTACATTTATTTTGCAATAGGTGGAGCACTTTCCAGAACTTTCACAAGGCTATAACTTCTTTGGCCCTATGTGAGAGCAGTGGACCAACCATGAGGCACCAGCACTTAATCCTGGTGCACATGATGAGAAAATTGGATGGCAAAAAATGTTTCAGAGCGATTGTCCAATAATCTGCTTATTAGTACACAGCTTTCAAAAGCCAAACATGACAGTTCATGCAAAATTATCCAAAGGGACAACCACAAAAATGTTTCTTGTAAGATAAAAGAACAAACGATTTTTGTGTAATTAGTATAGTATTTGTGTGAAAAAAATTAAGTCACTAGACTGCGCATGCTCAGAAACAAAAGAATACATTATAATACAATAAAATGCCTCACTTCCAAAGTTGTATTTGTACGAGAATTTTCATAAGAAGGTGGAGAACTTGGAAAACTGAGGAAAGGTGGGGGGTTTAGTGGGCCTTTTATTTGGAACTCCATTGGTAAAAAAATTTTACATCAACTGCGTGATGTTAAAGGCACCAAAACATTGCAACTTTGAAAATTGTTGCTTAATGTAATTGCCACACCTGTAGGCCCTTTGCAGCATGGCTGACAAAACTCCCATTTTTAGCATTCCCATTTGCCTTGTTGCTAGAATGTGCCATGCCTTTAACGTACATTCAGTGTGTTCGCTCTCTCCTCTGTCACAGCAACATGGTGCTCAGCCACTGCTACTACAGGAAGAGAGAGAGAGCAGTGAGCTTGCTTGGACTTAAACACACTTAGGTGTTCTTTTATGAAACAGAGATCAGCGGCGATCCTGAGGATAGTTGTGGATCTCAGATCATTAGTGGTTTAGGAAACAGAGATAATCAGTTCTCCGCTGATCATCTCAGCACAGAGATGGCCAGTGTATGAAGGAGTGATGTCAGCCCTTTACTGGCGATCTGTGTTCTCCCTCCAGATTCTCCAGCCCAGAGGTGGAGAATCAGGGGAACTGCAAACGAAGCATCAGTAATTTACCGCTGCTTAGTGAACAGTATTTGACTGATCTCTTCCTGTAATCTTCCGAGATTACAGTAACAGCAGCCGTTTTCTAGCATTCATAGCGTTTGTAGATCGCTTCTCTCCTCATCCAGAGAAGTGATCTACACCGCTTCATAAAAAGGCATTCAGAGGAGAACTGTCTCCTCTGAGAATTCCAGAGAACTGAGCAGAGGTCATTTACCACTGCATGATAAATTGTGTTTACATATATTTTAAAGAGGAGCTCCAGTCTCCCCCCCAAAAACTAAAAGTCAAAAAATTACAGTCCCCCCCAAAAAAAGTTAGGGACACTTACCCGTCCAGGGATCCTGCGATGTGCTCACCCAGCTGATTTCTCAATAGGCTTCGGGTGCAGGGGCTGGCATCTTAAGTAAGGAAACTGGCAGTGAAGCCTTGCCGCCAGTTCCCTACTGCACATGCGCAATGTGTGCTGCGCTTTGTGAATAGTCCCGCAGTCTTCTGGGACCTGTGATGCTGTGTCCCAGAAGCCTGCAGGGGAAGCAATCTGACACAGAAGTTGCTGCAAGTACGTGTCAAAACCAGACCCCCCTCTCCCCCCCCCCCCAAAAGGTGTCAAATATGGCAGCAGAGGGGAGGATGATACAAACAAGCGGAATTTCCCCTTTTGGGTGAAGTTCCACTTTACGTTTCTGATCAGAGATCAATGTTCTCCCTGCTTGACCTATTCCTTTCTCTGCAGCTGAAAATAATTCTAGTTGTAGAACAAATAGTGTAGGTGTGACTATATGTGCCCTTATCTCTACCAGCTACCTTTTTGTTTTGTTATATTGTAGAACAGTGTTAAATCATATATTGCTCACATTACCCCACTGGATGCTTTGTAGTTGATGGACACAGCACGAAAAAAAAAAAAGATAAATAATCAAGGTTCAGTCATACATAGCATAGAGTAGACATGTCTTCCTCTGCTTTGTAATTTCTATTGAAATATATTAGGTTTGACAGAACCACCTTTATTCCATTTGCTCAAGGGTAACAAGGTGGCAATTTCTTTTCTCTCCACCTGATCTTATGTATTTCACAGACTGCAAAAAAACATATTCAGAAGCTTTACCACTGTGATGTATGTGTCAATCATTTTTCACAAGAATGACAACTCTCTGCGGGAGAGTTTAATTTTACCTCAATAAGACACAGGGAGCAATGTGATGTGTCAGTTGCAACATAAATAAAATATTATCTATGATCTATATTTCTTTGGAATTCAGTTACTTTTAATCCTTTTATGCTTGGCCATCTGACATGTTAGTGAGGCTGTATTACTGAAAGAAGTAGACCTTGCTTATTTCATATAAAAACACTGCTGTAAATGTGCTATTGTTACATGGTTTGCTTACAGAAGAACAAATGATTATCTATGTGTGTGTTTGTTGTGTGTGTATATCTCCGACAGGGCCAACCTTTCCTGTATAAAGGCTTTTCATTTTTAATCTTTCCCTTTCCCAGTTATTCTCTTGTTATATGTGTAATTATAATTGTACATAGCAATAAATTCAGACCTATAATTACGGCCCGGCTCCAGCCAGTGTTTTTTTTTTTTTGTATGAATTAGAAAACAATTGACATTTCAGGTTTTTAGTTCTGCATAAGATTTATTTCTTTATTAAATATAATATAGTGCTGTCAATTTATGCAGAGCTTTATATATATTGCACATTCACATCAGTCCCTGCCCTCAAGGAGCATACAATCTAAGGTCCCTAACTCACATTCGTAAATACGCTAGCTAGGGCCAGTTTAGACAGGAGCTAATTAACCTACGAGAATGTCTTTGGAATGTGGGAGAAAACCATGCAGGCACAGAGAGAACATGCAAATTCCAGGCAGGTAGTACCGTAGTTGGGATTCGAACTGATGTCTCTAGCGCTGCCAGGCGGAGGTGCTAACCACTTAGCCACTGTGCTGCACACAAGGATTTTTTTACTTCCTGTTCCTGTGACACCTGTGCAAGAAATGGGGTGTGCTGAAGTTCCAGCGCAGAATGGCGAGAATGGCAATAAACACACAGACAGAAATTTCAACCTTTCCTTACGATATTTAAAATGAGATTTTATGTGTGTCTCATGGAAATATTTCCCTTTACATCCTATGCTGTTTTAAAACCGCATCAGAACTCGCAGATCCAGACTAACATAAGCACTGGAACCACTAGCTGTAAGTGACAGTTGGGGTCCAATGCTAAGCTCAGAGGCTGAAAGGATCAGCTCCTGGGCTTTCTATCCTGATACCCTGCTTCACTCTGTAGCAGAGAATGTAAACAAAATGCTTCCCCAATGTGTTTGGTCCTCATGCACACTGGATGTTTTTACAGCGGCTGTTTTTGGTTTTTGATGTTTTTTTCTACAGCCAGTAAACTCCCCAGCATGTTATCCTATGTGTCCATGCACACACAGACTGTAATCAACGTTTTTTGGCTGAGAAAAAACCCAGGACTAGTGGGTTTCTAGAGGAGTGTTTTAGCTGTATAAATGCTCTAACGCTGAAAAATGTGGCAAACGTCACAAATCGGTGTTCTTGGACTTTTTTTGACCCAAAAAATTTTGGGGGGTTAAAAAAATGCTAAAAACGCAAACTCAGGAAAACACAGCAAAACGCTAATGCAAAAACGCTAAAAAAAAGCTGAAAAATCACGTTTTTAATGTGACTTTCCACAGCTAACATTACCAGCGTTATCAAAACACCCCGTGTGCACGGAGCCTTACAGTGGAATTGAAGTGCTGTCACAACATCATACCTTTTCCTGTCAGTATGGAGACTTGGACAGAGCTGAAGCAGTAGATCGTTGCTATAGTGATCCATTGATGACTGATTGTCTGCGGCAGTAATGTCCGTTATGTGTGGCACTGTGCTGGGGTACCATTTATTTTTAATGGCACCCCAGCATACTAAGAAAAATACAACATACAGCAAAGCACTTGGAGCTACATTCCTGAGAAAAGGCCAGGTGCATTTTTTTGCCGCACAGGAGTGCATTGGCAGCCCTTAAAATTGAACTCATTGCCATAACTCATTGAGCATTAACATTCATCTTATAGCACCGGAACAGATTAAATCTGACCTCATGATAATAATATGGGGTCATACTATTATTATACAGGATTTCGATAGCGCCAACAGTTTGCTCAGCGCTTTACAATATAACGGGAGACAATACAGCAACAGTACAGTTCAATACAAGAGGGTTAGGAGGACCCTGCTCCTTGGAGCTTACAATCTGGGATTGAACAGATATAGCCAAATTCCTTCAATGGTATTTTTAACTAAATAAAGGTAGCTTGTTGCTTCATTTTAAAGGTATATAAGCTGTGAACACATTTGTGCCTTTAAAGCAGGGGTGGGCAAACTTTTTGACTTGAGGGCCGCAATGGGTTCATATATTGGACCCGGGGGCCGGACCAAGAGTAGATGAATGATGTGTATGTGTCATCCATAGTAAGTATAGTAATATTCCCCCATAGTAAGCATAGTAATTAATCCCCCATAGTAATTAATCCCCCATATAGTAATTAATCCCCCATATAGTAATTCATCCCCCATAGTAATTCATCCCCCATATAGTAATTCATCCCCCATAGTAATTCATCCCCCATATAGTAATTCGTCCCCCATATAGTAATTCGTCCCCCATATAGTAATTCGTCCCCCATAGTAATTCATCCCCCCTATAGTAATTCATCCCCCATAGTAATTCATCCCCCATATAGTAATTCATCCCCCATAGTAATTCATCCCCCATATAGTAATTCATCCCCCACATAGTAATTCATCCCCCATATTAATTCATCCCCCATATAGTAAGTCCCCCATATAGTAATTCATTCCCCATATAGTAAGTCCTCCATATAGTAATTCATTCCCCATATAGTAAGTCCCCCATATAGTAATTCATTCCCCATATAGTAAGTCCTCCATATAGTAATTCATTCCCCATATAGTAAGTCCTCCATATAGTAATTCATCCCCCATATAGTAAGTCCCCCATATAGTAATTCATTCCCCATATAGTAAGTCCCCCATATAGTAATTCATCCCCCATATAGTAAGTCCTCCATATAGTAATTCATCCCCCATATAGTAAGTCCTCCATATAGTAATTCATTCCCCATATAGTAAGTCCCCCATATAGTAATTCATTCCCCATATAGTAAGTCCCCCATATAGTAATTCATTCCCCATATAGTAAGTCCCCCATATAGTAATTAATTCCCCATATAGTAAGTCCCCCATATAGTAATTCATTCCCCATATAGTAAGTCCTCCATATAGTAATTCATTCCCCATATAGTAAGTCCCCCATATAGTAATTCATCCCCCATATAGTAAGTCCCCCCCCTGTGTCAATTCACTTACCTTTGGTCCGCGCGTTCCTCTCGTATTCCCGCGCCGTTCTGGTCTTCAGGGAGGACTGTGAGAGGAGTTCGTCACGCTGCCCCGCCTACATCCTGACAGCTGCAGAGTCCTGACGTCCGAGAGGAGGGAGGGGGGCGGCCATCCGAGAGGGGGGGCGGCCATCCGAGAGGAGAGGAGGGGAGGGGAGAGGAGGAGAGGAGGGAGGGGAGAGGAGGAGAGGAGGGAGGGGAGCGGGCGCCCGGCACACAGGAGAGCCGCATCTAAATTTGTAAAGAGCCGCGGCTTGCCGACCACTGGCCTTGCGGGAGCCTAGCTCCGCGGGCCGGATTAAAAGGTCCGCCGGGCCGTATACGGCCCGCGGGCCGTAGTTTGCCCATTGCTGCTTTAAAGCATAAGTAAACCTAAAAATTAAAAAAACTACTGGCTGTTAGGATTTTTATGACAGCAGAGTTTTCTCCCTATCTGTCAGCTTTTTTGTACACTGAGCCGCACATGCACAGCTCAGCATACATTTATGACACCGCTCTGTGCCATGATGATGTGACTCCCATTTGTAGGAGTGATGTCATCACGACTCAGTCAATCATATGGCCAAAGAGTACAAACCCTAAAGGAAGACTATGAGAAGATGGAAGCTCCGTGATAGCTGAGAAAGGGATCGCTTGGCAGGTAAGTCTGCCATTGTGTGTTAATATGCTATATATAATAGTACATTATGGCATAAAGCTCCTTGGCGGACATTGTAGCGCTTTAACTAGGGTTCCTCCAGACTAAGTCCTTCTTAACTGGGGTTCCCCTAGAAGTTGCTAGGGGTTCCTTGAGCTGTGAACAATTGTCTGCCTCTCTGATAAGTATCCACTGACACCAAAATTCTTGTTAGCAACCTGAAATGGATAGAGGGGGAATTCCTCCCAATGACTACAAGTGCTAGGAACATCCTTTCTACTGACCATTGGTCTAATGTACCAACGTATAGTAATTTTGGCAGGGGTTCCCTGAGGCCTGAAGGTTATTTTAACGGTTCCTTAGGAGGGTAGCACTTCTGCCTGGCAGCACTAGAGTTGTCGGTTCAAATCCCAACCATGACACTACCTGCACGGAGTTTGCATGTTCTCCTTGTGCCTATGTGGGTTTCCTCGGGGTACTCCGGTTTCCTCCCTCCATAGACATGTTGGTAGGTTAATTTGCTCCTGTCCAAATTGGCCCTAGTATGTGTATGTATGAATGTGAGTTAGGGACCTTAGATTGTACACTCCTTGAGGGTTAGGGACTGATGTGAATGTGCAATATATGTAAAGTGTTGTGTAAATTGACAGCACTATATAAGTACATATAATAAATGAAGAAGGTTGAGAAAGGCTGTGTTAAAGTATAACTAAAATGTACGTTATATACAAAAAATTTGGAACGCTGCTCAAAGCACTTCAGAGCCTTCCCCTGCAGTCCAAAGCACAGATCAGCTGCCGGCATTCAAATAATCTCGTCCAGGCTAGCAGAAGTAAATCGGAAGACAGAAGGTGGAAGTGCCACACACCGCAACCGAGCCACTATGCAGAAAGGTGCAGATACGGCTTCAACCTAAGCTCCTCTTGACTACACCCCTTCGACATGTTTCCTCTCATGCATGGGGCCTAATCATTAGTTTCTACAATTAACCCCCATGGGCGGGGTGAAACATGTCAGAGGGATGTAGTCCAGGAGATCTTAGGTTAAAGCTTTATCTTCACCCTTCTGCACAGTGGCTGGGTTGCGGTGTATTTAACTATATAACCCTCGCACACATTCGTGGAAGTACGGCTCATCAATGGAGGGTGCTGTAGCAACTACCAGCTGGGACTGGAAACATCATAATCAAACGTACATATTTGCCAGCACACCAAGGATCTACAATATGATCAGAAAAGGTTTTTATTGCAAAATGATTATGTTACAAAAGAAAGTGCAACGTTTCGGGGCTGCACAGGACTCCTTCGTCAGGCATGCCTGACGAAGGGGTCCTGCGCTGCTCCGAAACGTTGCGCTTTCTTTTGTAATGTGATCTTTTTGCAATAAAAACCTTTTTTGGACCATATTGGAGATCCATGGTGTGCTGAGGAATGTGTACATTTGGGTTGCGGTGTATGGCGCATCTGTCTTCCTAAAATGTAAGTTGCTGTTCTATGTTTGACTAGGCTCCTATGTCAGCTGAGTTCAGTATGGTTTTTTTTTTTTATGTTTTTCATTTTTTTTTTTCTTCTTTGGTACATGAGCAAATGGCATGGAGAATAACTTGAGTTTAAATGATTTATTCTAGAGAGAGGGAAAAAAATACATATATGGAACTGTGTATATTTGTATTTATATTTATTTCTGGATGTGTGCGTATATATATATATGTGTGTGTTTGTATGTGTGTATATATATATATATATATATATATATATATATATATATATATATATATATATATACACATTTCCACATTTTTACTCCTAGAATTGATGTCTTCCAGCAGTATGCAGTACATGACTTGCCCCCTTTCTAGTGGAAGGGTTAAATGTGATGGTATAAGCAGAGATGTATTTCAGCACAGTGCAGCATTTAGCACCACTTGGCTGTCTGAGCGCTGTTGAACAGATAGCTTTTCATTTAGCCTTTGCTCTGACAGCACATGCCCTGGATAAGTGGTATAGGTCTGTACAGGTGAAATCTATTCTCACATTTGCCTCAGGGGCGACTGGACTGTAACAGAATTTTTCAAACCCGTTGGGCCCAACCGCAAAGCGGAGAATAAATGGCTGACGTGCCAGGCCTCGACAGAAAAATCAATGCCTGGTTATACAGACATGACAGACTTAGGCTGCAATTCTCTTCAGCAAAGGCATTGCATTTACCATTGTTGAGCTTGTAAAAGTCTTGTCCTTTTCTTAGGTTTAAAAATGTGCTGATCTCCACATTTTTTTTATTCTAATTCCAATGTTCTTTATCTTTTTTTTTTTTTTATTCACTCAGGAAATTTGCCTGCAACCTCTGCTACAGAAGCTTCAGAGAGAAATGGTCCCTGAATAACCACATGAAGCTTCACACAGGCGAAAAGCCATTTAAATGTACCTGGCCTACATGCCATTATTCTTTCCTCACAGCCTCTGCCATGAAAGATCATTACAGGACTCACACAGGTCTGTTTAGAAATTATGTCTTCATTATCTTCCAGGTTATATATAAAACTCATTTATAGGCAAGTAATACTTTTGTTTTTTAATTAAAACAAAGATGTTTTAACAAACACCGTTAACATAAACATTGAGAGAGCAGGCATTGTCCACTTTGAAACATCTCCATGTACTTGGAGCAGCTGTAAATGAAAATTGAATCTTTATGGTGCCTTATTTTAGTCTCAGAGATAAATGTTGTGCTGCTCTCTAACCAGCTATGCAATCTCTCACGTTCCCCTTCTACTTCCCCTCTCCTCGCCTTCTTTACTGTTCTTTCTTTATATCTTAGTTATATTAGCCAATTGGTGGTTTAACCCCTTAATCATGCATCTATTCAAGATAAGCTCCAGGTAAAACGCTAACTAAACAGTTGAAATACCCATTATTAGGAGCTTTTTGCCTACAGAATTTGTGTTTTTTTTCTGAGATCTGCACTGCTAGGTAGCACAGCCATGCTAGTGACCTTATATTTCTCTACTGCAGTTAAGAAACACAGCTTGGTCACCTCTCTGCCTCCAGCTTGTGGTTGGACAGTAAGGGAAAAGCAGCTCATCCATCTACACTTTGCTCCTGTCAACATGTTCTTTTTCAGTATATGTATGCCTGATTTGCTTGTACTATTTGCCCCTGTGATTCCCAGGGTTCTACTGGTTCTACCAGTTGCACCATTCTGGAGGTTAAGTAACACTGGTCCTAAAACACAAGATTTAAAAAAAAAAAAAAAAAACTTTCCTAGGGAGAAATTGGTTGCTATTTACAATCCCCTTCTGTAGATGCTAGTTGTCTGGCTACTATACTGACCAGTTGGCTTCAATAAGATTTTAGTCAGCCAACCTGAAAGAAGTATGCATATCTGTCAGGTTAATCCATGTACGGAG
This sequence comes from Staurois parvus, assembly GCF_062004578.1. Classification (NCBI taxonomy): domain Eukaryota; kingdom Metazoa; phylum Chordata; class Amphibia; order Anura; family Ranidae; genus Staurois; species Staurois parvus. The sequence goes on along the minus strand of NW_028318083.1, from coordinate 33,495,098 downwards.
GTGTCACAAAATATTGCTGCATGTGTGTAAACATGATAACAAGGAACTTGGCATTTGCAGAATGAGAAGTAACAATGGGGGCCTCCATCTCTCTTTCAGGAAAGGTTTCCTTTGAGTACTTTTTGGAGTCACTGACACAAAACAAGTATGTGGCAAGGAAGCCAAAACCACCTGATCTGCATGTTCTTGTTCTGGGTCAAAGGCTCAGAAATACTCAAACCAGATGATTAGCATGGAAAACAAAGGACATGTCTGGCTCCCTTTAAAGGTAACAATTGATAAATTTAGTCTGCAAACCAGTTGTCTGTGATTGATTCAATGTTTTCTGTATGTTCTACTTAAATTACCTGTAAAGATATGCAGCTTATGAAATTACAGTACCTGATCTGCATGTTGACCACCAGTAGCCTTGTAGACAAGTGACTAGCATTTTCAGAAGTGGTAAACAGTGACAGCCTACATATTTGTCTTTGTGCAAAAAAAAACGGGCAGACTCGATGGACCACTCGGTCTTTTTCTGCTGTCACTTTTCTATGTCTCTAAGTTTTCTGTGGAAAAATAATAACTAAAACCTGTCTTGTGAAGTCAGTTGATTGCTTATTACTACATTAACAACAACATGAGATACCCTTATGTTCACAGCACAGGCACACCACACAACCATGCTCCCTCTTGACTATCCACTCATCAGCTTTCTGAGCTGCAGATTTCATGCACAAGTATGTGAGCTCCACTTTTGTGTTTTGAAAAAATCAGAATGTGTCTTAAAGCCAACAGAAGTGTTGCTTATATTAATCAAGTAGTGAATGTTGGAAGAAATAGAGATCAAATGTCAGTTGCAGAAATCTTCATTCTTGCTGGAAATGGAGGATCTTCTAACTGCATTCTCCAATAAGATTAGTAGTGTATAGATAGAACGCCTTTCTAGCTGGGGGTTGAATTATTTCCTATGGGTCTTTTTGTAGTTATCAATAAAACAGGTAGTTTAGATACTCTATAATAGTAGCTGAAAGAATTGCCCATATTTGGACAGTGAATAAAAAAACTTCCAAATCTTTTTAAAACTTTGTGACAAAAAAAATATTCAGGTTTATATAAATTTTACATTTTCGCTAGTCTGTGGTGCGTTGTGATAACTTAGAGCGGACAAATATTACATCTGTTGTCATACTAGACAGAAAGCATTACCATACCTTTGCATAGCGAACATAAATATGCACCATTTCTTTTTGCATGTCTGACATATTCTATGATTTCTGTACAACTGTCTTAATCATGGGAAATTGTTAACGTCTGTTTGACTTGCTGTACCCACAATAATTAAAATTAACGATGATAAAAATGGGCCAGTTTCTGTAGTATGATCCAGATGTTCACCTTTTAGGAGAAGATTTTAGGTTAAAAAGTTCTTTATTGAGAAATATCCCATGTATTTGGTGGGAGGTCAGGTCTCTTTAGCTACTCTGACAAGGGTGTTGACGATTTAAGGTCTCCAGCTTGCCCTGAGAGATCACTTATATCGAACCGCAGATGAAAAGCCAGTGCAGATGTAATTTATCGTCGGTGTTTCCTTCTAAAGAATAATTGTGGAGACTTGGTTAGATCAATAATATAGATTTTTGTTGTTAGGTCTTGTAGTCTGCACCATAATGAGAGAGAGGGGACAGTGGCTGTTTTCTAATAGAATATAAAGGATTAGTTTCCGTGTCTTTCTACATTTAAATGCAAAATGGCACACTTGAAACTAATTCAAGATGTTAAGAAAAAAACCCACTTTCCATCTTGTCTCTGCCATCATGTAAACAGCCTGTGTGGTTACCTAAAACAATTACTCATTTTGTCTGCTCAACAAATGTTAAAGCTGAGAGTGTGGACTCTAATGAAAGTACTTACACTGAGCCAAAAGGAATCACAGTTTCTAAGCAGGGAGTCTTTCGAGGTGTCATTATTCTCTTTTCTAAAATATTCACAGTGACGTGGCAGTAATAGATTTGCTGTTGCCTTGAAGTTGATCGCAGGATTGGGACTTTACTTGACAAAGACAGTGATGGAAATCCTGCAATCAATGATACCTTAGTAAAGATGGCATTTAATCACTGAACCCTAAGGTTCTGACCTGACATATGTTAATGTGCATGAAGGTCAGGACAACAGAAGAAAGTTTTGGGTTTTCAACTCCACTTGATGTACACCTTTATCTTGGCATTTCCTTAACAAGGATAGAAGCAAGATTAGTATGTCAAATATCTTAGAAGATACAAACAAGATACTTATAGATATTAATGATTAGGCTGAGTATGCTGTATGTAAAATCCTGTTTTTTGCACTAGTATTGAAATGTTCCTAGACCTTGGATTGTTCATATAAAATGGTCTAAAGCCCTGGGTATGTTTGAACTGTAAGCCCTGGTTCTGTGGTTACCTGCATATGTGATGATTGTGGCCCATACCTATGTGTGTATTTTTACAATGTCATGTAAGCTGGCCTGTTGTCCTCCAGAAAAAGTCAAGTCACAGGTATTCCTGAATGCAGTGTTTCTCCACTACAGGCCTAATATATCCCCAAAAGGTAATGCTTTCAGAATTTCTTTGACTTTTCCCATGGAAATTAGTTATGTGTACCTTTTTGTATTTCACAACCCACTGCTTAGCATTTTGCTAATAGCAGACACTTACCCAAACTGCAAGGCTCTGATGGTTTTTGCCTTGTGGTGTTCATGGAGCACAGCCTTTCACCACTAGTTAGTGTGCCCCACAGTTCATGTACACGATAGTTTCTTTAACATTTGATGGAATGACCATTGAAAATGTAACAGGACCACCTTGGAAATTATTAGACTTCACCCTACACATGCAAGGGATATTTGTGTGGGAAGGGTTAGCAAAATACTTATCACAAGGAGGAAGACCCCTTTAATCAAGACTTTGTGCTCATTATTTACCACATCTAATGAGTTTCCTTTACTTTACACAGGTAATTTAATCAGTATATGTGACTTAGGTAATATAACGGTTTTTTTAATTAGAGGGAAGTTCACAACATGAAATTTGGGGGCACATGAGGCATTAAGAGAAATATTTATCAAAATATTTATGACAAAGGAAGACAGGGGGCCCTTAGTTTATTGCTATACTAGCCCTTGTTGTGAAAATATGAATTAATCCCTGAACCTAGACAGCGAACAAGAAAACACTCTGTTTACTTTAATCTTAGCTATGTGTTATCCCCTCACTGGGTTTGTACTAGGAGTGTTCTTCCCAAAAAGAAGTACTTAGACTGCTGTTGATGATCCCTCCTCCTGAAAATGCTAGATTCCTGGCTGTCATGCTGATGCTTTGGCCTTAATCCTTTTGCTGCCAGAACTGTTTTGTGTTTTTTGCACAAATGTAAAAAAAAAAAAAATCATATCTTAAATGTACAGTACAGGACATGGATAAAAGTATACCTAGATTTATAGGCTTGTACCTTCAGGTGATTGGACACTGGCAAGACTTTCAAGGACACCTCCACTATAACCCTACTCCATTTTATGAGTGCTGTTTTGTGCTAGTGTCATAAGGTGATGGACCTCTTCTCCTTTACAGAGAAATCACTCTTAGCATAGCTAGTTTATTATTTTCCTTTATTATTTTTTTTCAAATTCTTTATTGAAACATCAGATTCAATTACAGAGAATAACTGTGGAGCTCAATCAAAGATGTATGAATAATATAACAATGAAAGGTAATAAAAATACATCAGATCTGTACTTAATCAAATAGACAAGGATGTGAGAGAAAGCTGTTCCAATTGAAACTGTAAGAGCATCTGTAAGGATGAGAAGGAAATAAAGGGCAAGGTGTAAAATGGGAATCCCATCTCTGGGTCCATGATGGAGTAAAGTAGAATTGTTCAGGAATAACTCAGCAAAAGGGACTTACACTCATATGAGAGGAGGAAGGTGACCCAGTAGTTCCAAGTGCAAAGATGGGCTTCGCACTTGTTTTGTGTAGTGTCTAAGGTCTTCCATCCTCCTAATTTCTTCCACTTTCTTGATTCACATAGAATTTGTGGGTGGGGCAGAGTCTTTCCATCTAGGGAGGATGCAAGTAGCCACATTCAGTAAGCAACAAAGGAGAGACTTACGATAGGTAAGGTATGTAAGAGGTATGTCTGAACTATGCAGGAAGAACAAGGCCGAATCCTCTGGGATTATATAACCAGTTCGGCACCAGAACATTTTTTTTAAATTTTTTTCATACATGTAAAAATCTAAATTTTTGCAATAAAACTACCTAAACCCCCAGAAAATTATATATTTTCTGAAAGCAGAGGCCTTGTAGAATAAAAAGGTGATAGTTGCAATTTTTATGTCACATGATATTTGCACAGCTGTTTATTAGACACAAATTTTCAGGGAAAAGTATAATTAAATTAATTTTAGTGCAAAAACACACAATAGAATACTTATTTTCGGTTAAAATATAAAACATAAGGTTGCATCAAGTAAAAAGATACCAAACATTCCATGTCTGAAAAATTGTACATGCCTGCGATATTGGCAAAAACTACAGTGTCCAAAAATCATCATAGGGGAGGCTTTAAAAGTGTTTACAGATCATCAGTTTAGCGTTAACTAGGAGCTCTTGTGCTAGAATTCTTGTTCTTATGCTGATGTTCACTGCGATATGTCACACGTGTGGTGCAACCACGGTTTACATACATGCGCACACTCTGGGTGTTTGCATGGGGCAAAGGGGATTACAGCAAATGTTTTATAATTTTAACAGATTTTATTATAATTTTATTTTTAAAACTTTTATTTTTAATTTTTTTACTTATTTTTACTTGATTGCTATCACGGGGGGGGGGGGCAGGAGACAGGTACTCTTTATGGAGACATTAGGGGTCACTAACATCACTGCCGGTTTCACTGTTTGCATGTGAGATCAAGGCATGGATTTGCCTCGGTCTCAGAGTGTTCTTCCTTCCCTAGCCGACAGTTGTGTTCCCAGGCTCTGGTAAGAGCAGAGATTCTGGGAACCATGGGGGGGGGGGGGGGGGGGGTGTGGTTGGATGCAGGAGGGAGGGGAAAGTTATCAACAGCTATGGATCTGCCACATCACTGTCACTTTCAAGCCAGTTCAACGAAAAACACACAAGCTGATGGCTGCCATCAGCTTGTGATTAAAAGTTCACTCTGGTTAATCTGTGAATTTTTTGGATAATATCTTAATTCCTTTCCAGTAAGCGTGACTCCTAATTTGCCTTGTAAAACAAGAATAAATAGGGCCTTTTGTTCATGATGGGGATCAATCAAGGTGACATAGAGGGCTGATTGAGGTTTGTTTAAGAGGATATTTGTCTGCACAGAGACATCCAAAATAAGAACGTGATTTTGAAATTCAGAAGGAGATGGAGGTAGCAGGGAGGTAAGGAAGCATTAGAGTTGGACAGGTTTGTTAGCTCTCTAATTGTTGACCAACAAACTGTAGAGAGGAAAATTTTCCTTTATTTTATACTCCGATCTTCACTGTCTTCTAACACCACAGTGCATCTGGATCAGCACAACCCTGGTAAAACCTTGGGAGTCGTACCCAGATCCCACTCTGTAGAGATGACTTGTAATGTGGCTTTGGGTACTGGATCCTGCACGGGCATTCATGGCTAGGCCTGGCCCCTTCATGGCTAGGCCCAACTTGACAAGTGAAGCCTGCACTCTCTATACAGTCCAGTGTCAGGGACAGGTTAAACAAGGGCACCTTGTATTCTATTGACCATTACTGTAAAATACTGGGACTATACTTGAATTTAATTTCAATGTATACTTTTCAAACTTGGAGCTAAAATTCAAGCACTCAGAGCATAGTCTCAGGTGGATGACCAAGTGTTTATACCACACTACAGGTCGCATATTTTACCACCACCTCTTCATAGTGCCTCATTGATCTCTGTATCTGATTCTTGCTCTGTTTCAGGCAGTCAGCAAGTGTATGTCTCAATTAATAATGGCTTTAATACAGCAATCTCTGGCAAGGACTTAAAAGTTCCAAGCCTTTTTTCCTGCTCCCATTTCTCTACCTGAGTCGGATCTTGATTTTGCTGCTCTAGACAAGGCAGGCACAGGAAATTATGAAATTAAGACATTTGAGCCAGTATTTCTTTTCCTCAAATTTCCATAGAACATGCTTGCTAATGTTGGAAAAGCTTGTCACCGCTTTCCACAAAAGCCTTGGCATTATGCAGCTTGCTACTCCTCTGTCTCGCCATGTTGCTTTGGAGACATTTGAAACCCTCTGACATTCCCTATTCATGAACAAATACAATCATTGGCCACTTTATTAGATACACCTTACTAGTACTGGGTTGGACCCCCTTTTGCCTTCAGAACTGCCTTAATTGTTCATGGCATAGATTCCTCAAGGTGTTGGAAACATTCCTCAAATATATTGGTCCATATTGACATGAGTTACTGTTGCCTTTCTATCATCTCAAACCTGTCGGCCCCTTCTCCTCTGACATCAACAAGGCATTTTCGTCCAAACAACTGCTCACTGGATATGTTCTCTTTTTCAGACCATTCTCTAAACCCCAGAGATGGTTGTGTGTGAAAATCCCAGTAGATCAGTAGATTTTGAAATACTCAGACCAACCTGTATGGCACCAACAACCATGCCACCCACATTCATATTTAAGTTACCTAGAAATTTAACAGGTGTACCTAGTAAAGTGGCCGGTGAGTGTAGAAGAGGCAATCTATGATTGTATGCTTGGAACTGTATTGCAATGTGGTGCGCTGCGTCGCAGTACAGGGTGAGATGTACCCCGATTACAAAGTATCATGTTGTTTTTTATACTTCTGTAATAAAAGTATCTTTTCAATCAAAAAGAGGCAATCTATGATGTTTAGATCACTCCAGTCTATTTCCCTATCTAGTGGAAATAAAGTTCAATAACAGTGGTCTGTTCCCTTAGTTGATGCTACCATCTCAGTCTTAAGCAAACACCTAAACATCCACAATGCCTATCTGCATATTTCCATTTATCCACCTTATCAGCACTTTCCTCCCTTTGCAGTGGCAGACCATCATTTCCAGTCTGTCACACTGCCCTTTGGCCTGTCCTCTGATAGCAAAGTATTTACAAAGGTCCTAGCACCTCTTCTTGCCCTTTTCATAACAGGTCACAGGTTATCTGGACACCCTTCTCCTGAAGGACTCGCCTCCCATCCAGCTGCTGGCAGACATCCACAGAACAATTCAGATCATCCAAATTTTCATCTGAAAAAAATTTCTAAAAAAACCTACTCCCCAGCCTCCTCTTTGCCTGGAATAAGTGGGTCTGGTCCTGGACACAAGCAAGGTTTTCCTTCCAGAAATGAAAATTCTTTCTCTTAGAGCCCATACTCTGGAATTAAGGTGAAAGAGAGATCCCACAATGAGACTGTCCATGAGAGTTCTAGGCCTCATATAACCGCCTATGAGGCTGTACTATTTATCCAATTTCATTCAAGACATCTTTGTATATGGGGTTGGGGGGTGTTAAAAAAATTTTTTGAAGGGGGTTTATGTGCTTGGATGTAACTAATTTTTTACACTTTTTTATTTTTCACTAAACTGTATTTATCATCACACGTATGTGATTACTTTTTTTGATAATAGGTTCTCTTTATTGAGCCATCAGAAGTCTTTTAGACCCCTGATGTCTCACATGCCCTCATATTGAAGCAAATGGAGCACAGATCATGCTCCTTTAGCTTCTTTCCTGAGCACAGCAGGCAGGAAAAGTGAAAGTCAAACCCTTCAGTGGTGATTTACAAGTTGTTTCCAGTTTTAGCAGGAAGGGGATATAAGCATACAGGCATTCACTGGTCTTCCCCCTATCTTCATGGTTAGACCTGCCGTGCTGTTCCCTGGTCTGCTGATGGGAGTGATGAGCCTTGGAAGCATGGTAGAGGCGCACATGGTGGACACCGACTGTCACCAGGGTATGTGGAAGCTATCGTGTGGCGGGAGTTTAGTGATCTCTATTTTTGTTGCTGCAGGTTTTCCTAAAGCTTGTACTATGTAAAGTCTTCTCTATGTGCTTCAGATATGACCAGTCATTTTCAGACATCCAAAAACTGGTACTTGGGAGAAACTTCCTAGTAATGCTACTATGAAAAAATGTATGGAACTAGTGATAGAATGCCCCCTGAGAGTTGAATTGCTTGAGTGACAATTTAGTAGAAAGGTGAGTTAAAGTATATTTAAAGGTTAAGTTCACCAGGAAAAAAAAATGTGCATTTATTATTTTTCCCTACAGGAGCCTGCAAAGCATTGCACCCTCTATCAGTGGATTGTGGGTGCAATTTCAGGCTCCTGCAGACACATCCTCTAGCTTTCTGCCCATAAATCTGTACAGGCTTTCAGTTAGAAATAGGTGCACTCAAAGTCCATTGGAAACTACAAACCATCTAATGCAGTTGCAGACAGGATTTGTAGTTTTTTTTTCAAATACTTCAGTGCATGAAGTGGCTGTGTGGGCCATTGATTTTAAATGTCATAGTGGCTGTGGGGGAGAGGAGCCCCCCACTCTTTGTCATGGGGGGATGAGGGGTATGTGTTGGAATGTGTTACATGTTACACCCTAAATACAAGTGTAACACATCCCCCACCCCCCACTGTATATGCTGTTGCCATTATTTTGTTTACCCATTGAACCAAGGAGAAATACATGTTTCTTTGAAATACAGGGTAGTGTGTGACTCTGTCCCTTTACACTTACAATGCAGCACTAGGTACCTGTGGAGCTAGTGACTAAGCCCCAGAGCTGTTGTATGGAGGAAGGATTTTTTTTAGCTCTGTGTAATCTCAAATTGACAGCATGGGGAGGCATTTAGCTACTATTTTGCATTTCACCATTGTTCTTTACACTACCTTTTTGTATAAGCCTATTATTGTCCCATTAAGAGTCTTGCTTATCCCAAAAAACTATTGGTTAATGAGTATCTCTAGTTCATAACAAGAAAAATAGCTTGGCACAGTCAGTGTACTCTGTCTAGTTATTTAATATTTGTACTGCCCTTCATACGATCTGTGTCATCTTGGCAATGCAATTTATTCACAAGATAGACCAGCCCTTATGTCATCGAACCACTGGTTCTGGCCAGAAACAATTATTTGAATAATGTCTAACAAAGCCATACAGTACACTAAAATGTTTTCCATGTAAAAGATAAGTCCACAGCTCTCCTCTCTCTGTAACTGCATATTTTAATATTTTGTTAGGAAGGCACTGCAAGCTAAGCTTATCATTATATACAATGATCTAATGAAACATGGCCATACATTTTTAGTATAGCCTATGGACTTTATTTTGTAATGTAATACCCTATTATTTAGTTTTGGGTACATTGAGTAATGTCTAAAAGTCAAATAAAATAAACAATATCCACGCTGACTAGAAGTGTAAGGCAGCTAACACCAATAGGTAGTATACAAACCTAAATATATATAAATAAAATATAAAGTGTAGCGACAAACATATACTAGTGAAACTGAAATGTATCAAAACAAATATTGTGTGATAAACATCTGTGATAGCAAAAAAACAACAGTGAAGGAAATTTAAATAATGTCCATCCACCACCAAAAAGTGCTCTTGTTTGCAGCAAAATAATTCAAGAATGCCGGCACCGTCTCCCAGTGAATTGAAGACTCACCGGAAATGATGGCTACCACTACAACAACATAAACGCCCATGTGATTAAAAAAAGATTCCAAAGTCACATATTTCTTGACATAACATTCTGTTGGTGGGTGTCATTCTGTCTAGCTGAGCTGTAGTGAAATAAAGCTCACCAAGCGCAAATAGACTTCCAGTAGTGTAGTATTTATTAAAATCCAATTCGGCTAGACAGAATGACACCCACCAACAGAGTCTTATGTCAAGACATACAGTTGTGTTCAAAATAATAGCAGTCAGACATCACTAACCTGATCAGTCACTGTTTTTGGTAGAAATTATATTTCTACATGGCAAATTATTTACTAGCAGGTGTAGTAGAGTAATAGAAATCTAACAGACCCAAAAGTCATGACATGCATGCTGCCGATTCTGTGTAATTGAATCACTAATTGAAAGGGGCATGTTCAAAATAATAGCAGTGTGGAGTTCTATTAGTGAGGTCATTCATTGTTTGAAAAACAGGTGGCAATTATTGCCCTTATTTAAGGAAGGAAGGCAGCAAATGTTGTACATGCTGGTTACAGTGCATTTCTCTCTGAAATTCTGAGGAAAATGGGTTGTTTCAGACATTGTTCAGAAGAACAGCGTACCTTGATTAAAAAGTTGATTGGAGAGGGGAAAACATATAAAGACATGTAGAAAATGATAGGCTGCTCAGCTAAACTAAAGTGTGTAGAATCCTCCTGTGCTTAACTAAAAATTCTCGTCTGGAGCAGCCAGCACTGAATTATGGTACCCAACAGTTAGATAATACACTTGTATAGAAAAATAGTGCAGCGCTTAACAATGACCATATATAATACACTCAAATAACCACACATGGATAAATAGTGACCAAAGGAGTTATTGGTAACAGTAATTGTTCCCCTCTCACTCCCACTTTATATCTCAGTGTGTGAGGTAGGTAAAAAAATATATATAAAAGTTCTCAAACAACATCCTGAGGAAGTCACGTGTGTAGTGACGCAACGTGTCGATACGTGAGAATGCAGCTTCTGGCAAGCGGTGACGTATTTCCGGTCTACCGCCATCTTGGTACACCTGATAGTGAGGTGAGTTCACCCATGCAGTACACCCATGCATGTGAGGAGGATACCAGCCTGTATCGTGTTATCTTGGAAAGAGGCACAATAATGCTCACCAAATGTAAGTGCTTTTCCATCTTTAATAAAGCACTGATTACTTAGACTACTACACTATCAGAGTCTTTTATACTTTATTATCCTGCCGAGTGACATATCCAGCGGTGGTCAGGAGCCAAGGTGTCCAGTGCATTATCTCCACTTGAAGCAAGTCTTGGAGGAACTTGTCTGGCAGCACATGTGGTTAAGATCCCACCTAGTGATCTTGAAGGTGTATAGGCCCAGTGGGTCGTTGCATTAAGGTGAGGGGGCATTTTGGCCAGAGGAGGATTGTCACTCACCATCACTAGAGTTCTATCTATGCACCTTGCATGAAGTTTACTGCGTTGCAGGCACTGTTTGAGAACTTTTATATATATTTATTTACCTACCTCACACACCGAGATATAAAGTGGGAGTGAGAGGGGCACGGTTACTGTTACCAATAACTCCTTTGGTCACTATTTATCCATGTGTGGTTATTTGAGTGTATTATATATGGTCATTGTTAAGCGCTGCACTATTTTTCTATACAAGTGCTCAGCTAAAATGATCGCAAATGCTTTAAAATGGCAACCAAAACCTGAAAGACGTGGAAGAAAGCGAAAAACTACCATTTGAATGGATAGAAGAATTGCCAAAATGGCAAGGACTCAGCCAACAATCAGCTCCAGGAAGCTCAAAGGAGATCTAAAGTTACCATTGAGTACTGTTACAATTAGAAGACGCCTATGTGAAGCCAAGCTATCTGCAAGAAGCCCCCGCAAAGTCCCACTGTTGAAAAAAAGACGTGCTGAAGAGGTTACAATTTGCCAAAGAGCACATTGACTGGCCTAAAGAGAAATGGCGCAACATTTTGTGGACTGATGAAAGTAAGATTCTTTTTGGGTCCATTGGCCGGAGACAGTTTGTCAGACGACCCCCAAACACTGAATTCAAGCCACAGTACACTGTGAAGACAGTAAAGCATAGTTGCGCAAGCATCATGATATGGGGATGTTTCTCATACTACGGTGTTGGGCCTATTTATCGCATACCAGGGATCATGGATCAGTTTAAATACATCAGAATACTTGAAGAGGTCATGCTGAAGAGGAAATGCCCTTGAAATGGATGTTCCAACAAGACAACGACCCCAAACACACCAGTAAACGTGCAAAATCTTGGTTCCAGACCAACAAGATTGACGTTATGGAGTGGCCAGCCCAATCCCCGGATCTTAATCCAATAGAAAACGTGTGGGGTGACATAAAAAATGCAGTTACTGAGGCAAGAAATAGAGAAGAACTGTGGAATGTAGTCCAATCATCCTGGGCTGGAATACCTGTTCACAGGTGCCAGAAGTTGGTTGACTCCATGCAACACAGATGTACAGCAGTTCTCAGAAACAGTGCTTATACAACAAAATATTAAGTCATTCAAAGAAAAGCAAAATCTTCAAACATTTTTCAGTTTATATAGTGAATGTTTGAGTTTGTAAAGAAGAATACAAACACTGCTATTTTTTTGAACAGTCTAATATTCACTTTTCTTCCATTTTTTGTAGAGGAACAACACAAATTTGATCTATTTTTCTTCATGTTTTGATTTGGAATAGAATGTGTAGTGTTCCCAATGCATTTGTGTGTATGGAAATAAAAGCTATTAGAAGGATTTTGAGCTTTATTCACGTTTTTCAACACACTGCTATTATTTTGAACACAACTGTACGTGCCTTTGGAATCTTTGTTTAATCACACGGGCGTTTATGCTGTTGTAGCGGCAGCTATAATTTCTGGTGAGTCTTCGATTCACTGGGAGACGGTGGTGGCATCATTGAATTATTTTACTGCAAGCAAGAGCACTTTATGGTGGTGGATGAACATTATATAAATGTCTAAAATTAAACAGTTGTTTATGGACACATTAATGCAATGTCCAGAAAATGCTTTAGCTAGAGTACAGTATTTTGATATCAAAATCATACAAGTGGTGCATTTTAAAGTTGAACTTCCAGGTTTACCTTGCACAGCAGTACAAGCTCCTTTCCTGTACTGAAATTGCTTTCACAGCCCACTGTGAGCTTCACACAATGTGCATTAGAAGCTGCTGTAAGTATGCTATAGCCTGCCTCGTTTCCTGATTGGAGGATATCCAACATCATTTTCTCCCCCACATTACTGTCCTAGCACACTCCTTTCATTTTAGTTTTTTTTAATCAAGCAGACTCAGCATAACATGTAGGTGGTAACTAGATTGGTCTGCATGCAATTTCAGTCTGGTTAGGAACACCCCCTCCTTCAAACTGACACCCACCCATCATGGCATTTTGATATTTGCATAACTCTTCCCATGAACCAGCTCACTTCCTGCATCAGGATTGTGGACTCTGTACAACATTCTGCCAGCCCCTCCCGCTAGTCATGTTGTACCTCATTGTATAGAGAAGAGACACCCAGCTGTGACATCACTGGGTCTGAAATCAGGTACTATATGCAGTAAAAAGGTTTTATTTAATCATTACATCAGCATGGGCATAGAAAAAGGAAAGGAGTAACCATGGAAGACAAAATATAAAATGGTTTTAAACCTAAAATTATCACTGGTTCCCAGCATCAGCTACTGTATTTTGTAAAAAGGTTTTATTTAATCATTACATCAGCATGTTAATAGAAAGGAGTAACAGCAGGAGACAAAATATAAAATGGATTTAAACCTAAAATGAACACTGGTTTTCAGTATCATTTTATAACACTGAGCCTTGTTTCTAGATTTTATTGAAGGAACAGTCATTTTATAGGCAGATATATGTTAGTATAGACAAAGTTGCATCAGGAAGAGTTGCAAGGTGAGTATGCAACACAATACTATTTCAGGAAACTCGATATCACTACAATCAGCACTCTCTCTCTCTCAGTGGAAGCTCAAAGTTAACAGTTTCAGATCTCAAACCATACAAACCCTCAATTGACCAGTAACCCAATGTGACAACATTTCAATCATCATACCTATACTGAAAAACATATAATAAAAATCCTCTGCATAAAACATATAATACATTTATAACATATAGCACCATGTTTTGACAAATCTCCAGCTCAGTTCAGTATTTTTAAAGGTCTTGTAAGGAACATACTTATATTGAAAGGTATCTGTCACGGAGTGCCCGTGCCTTCCCCACCCCCCTTTGCCTGCTGTCCCTCTGCCAGCTCCCTCCCCCCTTGCAGACTCCTCCTTCCTGCCAGCCTACATCAAAGGGCTGTGCAGGAAGGGAGGAAACGCCCCCTGTGGTGCGGTTAGCACCTCTCCTTAGGCAAAGCAGCCGGAGACAAAGGCCGGAGTGAGGGGGGCGTGCCTCGTTGCTCCAGCAACACGGTGCTGGGCCGGCCATTGCCGGGGCAACCCAGAAGTGTCCCGCACGGCTTTAAAAAGGCTGGCGTGGGACCAGGCCGGTGTCCCTGTGCACGCTGCTGGAATCACCTCCCTGGAAGCCATTGGAAGACCCGGGGGGGGGACCGGGCCTCTGCAGCCATCCCTGCTGCGCACTCTGCAGACTCCAGCCGAGGGGGAGACCACATGCCAGCTCTGCCTGAGACCCCAGCCAAGGGGAAGACCGCATGCCAGCTCTGCCTGAGACCCCAGCCAAAGGGGAGACTTATTATAGGCTTACCTTTTGGCTACAAGTGAAAAAGTGGACTTTGCTTCCGCTTTAAACATATACATGATCTGTGTGTCCATAATGGTAACTGAGCTGACAATCATGCTAATTAACATTATTTGCTCACAGGTCCTGACAAATTTGATAGAGCCATCTTTACTTTCATTCCAACTTTATCAATTCTTCTTGAAAAATTTAGGAACAAAAGTACACCAAGCTCTCCAACATCTCAAAGCAACTTTATTGCTGCAAACTATTTTTGGAGCTTGTCAAGATTCTCACCTGCTTATGTGTTCCTCCCAACCAATGATAAATGGTTGGGAAAAATGCATGAGTGTGGAAGGATCCTGGCGGAGTCCATGATTTATCTGCAGTAAGAAAGTTGCTTTGAGATGCTGGTGAACCGAGCGTGTGGGAAGAGTGGGCAAGCTGCAGAACAGCCATTGCACATGGGTTTTTGGAGGTGGATACTAGGTATTGCTTATAGTGGTTACTACTTAATGGATTCTACCCATTCTTCTGTCTCCCTACACATCCATATACTGTATATGCATACACTGCCTTGTTTACTGTATTTTTTTCCACCCATACATACTCTATCTGATAGAACTTACTGTTTATATAGAATTGCACTTGTTTGAAGAGCTTTGCTGAATGAGGTTCCTTTTACAGAGATGAAGGAAACAGTGGGCCACAGCGGCCTCTTTAAAGTGTTTGTAAATCTCAGACATGAAATATGAGAAAAGCATAACCTTCTATATTGTGTACTTGCCTCTATCCATGGCGCTGAGTGTGATTTCTGTCTGCTGCCTCATTCTTCTGCTTTCTTCATGAGTCACTTCTAACAGGTTTTTGTGACACAAGAGATAGAAAGGTGACTGGGGAGGGAGTTCCAACACACAGCCTGTAACTGATATCCACGGCTCTTCAGGTTCTCTGTGTACTGGGGGAGGGGGGGGGGGGCTGTGTCCCTTCACTCCAGTCAGGCTGAGAGGTATCCTCACAGAGAGCTGCACTGTGAGATTTCAGATCCTCAACCCTGCTTTTTGTACTTTGAACTGCTGTAGAGGATAGAGGCCTGCAGGTAAACAGGTACAACTTAAATAAGAGGATCTGTTTCATCTCTGTGTATCACCTGATGGCAGTTACCTCACTGAGTATTTGTGAGGGCTTTCGACCACTTTCAGTAAAATTTTGTTATACTTTCTAAATTAATTTTGGCTTAAGGAAAACTAGTGGTGTCATGACATAAGGACTTTTCTATCTTGTGAGTAAACTGAATTGCCAAGATGTCATAGATCATATGAAGGGCAGTACAATTTTTAATAACTGGGTTGAACACACTGACTGTGCCAGAGAGTGTACCCTTTATCATACTCATTGTCTTAAATCTATTAAGTGTAATAGAGTGCAGGTGAATCTTAGTACTTTTCTTTCTATTATTTATGAGAAGGTAAAACACTTGATTGTGTTAAACTGTTTGGCTTAATTATTTAATTGTTTTCATTTTCAGAAAGGGTCCCTGTAATAAATTAAATTCCAGAAATATTGTTCAAGCTGCAGTTTAAGCTGCTTATATTTTGCCATACATCACTAAGTTAAATGCAGTGGTGTAAAGCATGCCACCACTGGACTCTAGAGCAGTGGAGAAGTGTTCTTTGGAGTGTCAAATCACACTTCTCTGTCTGGCAATCAGATGGACATGTCTCGGTTTAGTGGTTGCCAGGAGAACAGTACTTGCCTGACTGCGTTGTGCCAAGTGTAAAGTTTGGTGTGGGGGGGGATTATGGTGTGGGGTTGTTTTTCAGGAGTTGGGTTTGGCCCCTTAGTTTCAGTAAAGGGAACTCATAAGGCGTCAGCATACTACGACATTTTGGACACTTTCATGCTTCCAACTTTGTGGGAACAGTTTGGGGATGGCCCCTTCCTGTTCCAGCATGACTGTGCACCAGTGCACAAAATAAGATCCATAAAGACATGAATGAGAAAGTTTGGGGTGGAGAAACTTAACTGGCCTGCACAGAGTCCTGACCTCTACCTGATATAACACCTTTTGGGATGAATCAGAGCAGAGATTGCGAGCCAGGCCTTCTCGTCCAACATCAGTGCCTGAGCTCTCAAATGCGCTTCTGGAAGAATGGTCAAACATTCCCATAGACACACTCCTAAACCTTGTGGACAGCCTTCCCAGAAGAGTTGAAGCTGCAAAGGGTGGACCAACTCAATATTGAACTCTACAGACTAAGACTGGGATGCCATTAAAGTTCATGTGCATGGAAAGGTAGGCATCCCAATACTTTTGGCAATATGGTGTAGATGACTTAACTAAAGGAAATTTTGAAACACATCTGTCCCCCATAAAGAGTGCTGAGAGAGGTAGCAGTTCACAAAGTAGATGAAATAACATAATACTGCTGATTCTTTAGGTTTTCAGGTAAATGTAAAACAAAGTTGGTTCTGGGTAAGATCATGTTGAATAATTATCTGGGGTGTTCACATTCAGCGCAAAATCTGAAGCTGGCCATACATAGTAAAGGTTTAGTAGTAAACCTTTGTTTGAAATTCTGAAAAATCTGTCATCGGAGAGTTTGATCTTGCCACTGTTGAGTTAACTAATTTTATTCAAAAGCCTCTCATCCAGACGTGCTAATTGAATGTAATTCCAGTGTATTAAACAGGTGTCTGTTGTGCTAGCACATGTGCATTAAACTATTTATACTTTTTCTCAAATGGAAATCACATTTACAGTTAGAATTTCATTTGGTCAGATAAGAAACAAGAAACAATTTCCCTCCTGCTTCTTCAGCACATTAGAAATTTGAACAAACGTTTCAAAAGCAAACATTTTCGAACAAAATTCGAGGAACGTTCAAGTCAAACTGGGACTTTTGAGTTTATATAATAAAATAACAAATTTTAAGTAGTGGAAACTGCATTTATTTTTCAGCATATTTATACACTTTTCCCAGCATTTAACTAATGCCTGGAAAGTTTTGGCATAGAAAGATTTGTCAGTATGCCTGAACCATCCTAGGACAGCCTGCTTCACTTCCTCATCATTGCGTTCACTGCTCCCACAGAAAGATTAGTCTCTTGTGCAATTTCACGACAGGTTATGCCTCGATTACTCAGGATCAGGCATTCCATGTGCTGAATGTTCACAGGAATGACTGCTGTGGGCTGAGAACCACCACAGCCGGGATCATCACTGACAGACATACGGACATCTTTGAAATGTTTACACCATTCAAATGTCTTACTGCTGCTGAGCGTCTCATCACTGTACTGTGCTTGAAGTCTTCTGTAGATATCCATGGGTTTTACGCCTTTGTTCACAAGAAACTTCATCACCACACGCTATTCCATGCACGCACTACAACACTGTTGTCTGCCGTCTTGATTAACGGTCTCTGGACCGGCCTACAACATGTGTGCCGCCTATCAGTAATAGGACACACTTGCTACTTACTACTGTGTGTAGTGTCAGCACGCTGGCATCCGTTTTTATACCTGTAAAATTAAAAGTCCTGGTTTGACTTGAAAGCCCCTTGTACTACTGGTATATGGTCAGCTTAACTTCATGAATATATGCAGTTTTCTGCAGCAAAAAAAGCCTTTTTAGATGGTTTTTAAATGTGACCTATTAAACTCTCACGTTACAGGTTTATTTTAAGAAAAATTAAATTCACGTATGAAAATATAGTGTTGGATTGAATTCATTTAACACGGGCACATTCCAATCTGCCCCAAATGCTTATTACTTATCTTCCTCACTGTTTGATTAAAGCTGAACATTGAACACCCCCCCTGAAACCTGCAAGGGTTATCTTCTCATTTAGTATAGGGTGCAGGGATAAGATGTATTACTTACCCTATCCCTCGGTCTGACAGGGTCCAGCTCTGTTCTCTTCTGCCCAAAGCTCTGGGCTGTGGCCCGTCCCTGGGAACCATTACGTACAGTAGATTTCAGGGCTATAAACCATGCACTGACTACTTCACATTAGAGGTATTCATACTGGTAGGTAAGTAAAAAGAAATGCAGAAGTTCACTAACTGGATTAAGTAAAATGAATCCACTCAGTGTTCAGGGTACTGCAATGCAAAATTGGTTCTGGGAGAGGCCATACTGAATGACTATCTGCAATTTTCGTGCACAGAACACAGTCTAAAGTCTAAATCATGGGTGCTCATCCCATGCTCTGCAGAGTCCTCTGATGCAGCTTGCAACCTCAAACCAGGGAAGCGCATGCTCATGGTCGGCAACTCGTTGAGTGAGATCTGGTCTTGATGACCTGCTATCCCAGAGCATCAGAATGCATCAAGCTAGTTCCGGCAGCAGAACGAAGAGCAATGCCAGCCAAAGCCTGAAGTGGAAAATAAGTCAGTGTATTAAATAACACATACACTATGCTTTTGCAATGGGCATATTAGCACCTTTAAAAACTATTAGGCTGCTTTCACACTGATCTGCGGGTGCAGCGCAGTGCACCTGTGGCTTTCCTGTGGGTTAGCTGCACTAAACAATAGACTTCTATTATACCCTGAATGCAGGAGTTTTGGTGTTCTTTCAGCACACTCGCAAGATATAATAGACATCTTAAATCACATTGCAAAGTGTTACAGGTGGCACCATTGGCATGTTATGTGGGCTCAGCCAAGGCACAAAGTGATCCTGCTTTTTACTAGAGCAACTTGCAAGATGCTAAGCTGGTGAACCTTGTGCCCTTTGGGTTACTTTGCTGCAAGCTCACATCAGGTTGCAGCCCTTAGGAATGCCCCACCAAGGGGTCGCAGGAGCAGTGTGGTTACACAGAAGAGAAAGAATGAACAATGAGAGCAGAGAGTAGCCAGTGTCCAAGCAGAGGTCGAGGCAGGCACAAGAGCATTCAGTGTCCAGGCATAGGCTGAGACAGGCAGGAGGAGAAGAAAAAAAGCAGATTCAGCAATCCAGGTCAGAAGTGGGTTATCAGAAACAACAGCAATCTCAACACACGAGGTAGCTGGCAAGAAGACCCAGAACCAGTCACTTCAAGGGACAGTGATCAAGTACCTTCTAAGGTCTGCAAGCATGTTCAGCATCAGGGGCACATGCCAATGTGTGCGTGCCAACACATATACACACATATGTGTGCAACTGGCCTTTGCCAGAAAGTCAAGAACTGGTGTGTACATGTAACACGCTGGACAGGATGGGCCATGCTGTAAAGATGTGGCCCCTGAAGACACTGTAACATTGCTCCCTTCTTATTGGCAGCCACCAGTTGCCCTCAGGACTGGGTTTTTCAGATGGCAGGCTTAGATCATTATGATTGGATGTCTGCCTTGTCCCTGGTTTCCTTTTGAGTCCTTGGCAAACTCAGGGAGGGTTAGTGGCATCAATCGTCAACTATAGTGGGCTAGCTGGCTTTTGAAGACTATAGCAGAGATGGAGTTCTAGGTAACTAAAAAAAAAAACTGTGTTTATTCACTTGTTTCTACATTATAGGATGAATGTGGAAGGTTATTGATGTCTGTATCCCAACTAGGCAGATTCTTCTAATTGGCCTGGTGACCATTTGTACTGGGACAGAAAGTGTTGGAGAATGCAAAGTTTTTTACCTTTCACGTGTGTTGAAATCTTCCTGTGGAGACACCTGCTTTGTTAGCTGTTTAGAAGGGGATTTTTCTTGGTTTGCAGGGATTCAGAATGGGATACCTGGTTTCATTAAGAATGAGCTAGGAGCATAGATTGTGTATTGCATGTGCCATACAACGTACACAGTAAACATCACGTTTCTAGAGGAAAGAGGAAGATTTATATTTGGCAGAAGAGACTTTGCATGTTTCTAATACCAAACATCTATAACATTTTGATTTTTGAAGTTTAGTTACACTTTAAAGATCCTTTCTTGTCTGATGATGGTGGGCGGCTCTTGCTGCTGCACTGAGCAGCACTTACATAATGACATATGAGCACCATTCTGTGCAGCAATACTATGAACTGGACTGGTGACTTCCCCCCCCCCCCCCCCCAGGAGGTTTTCATGACTACCTGGGCTCACAGTGGGCTGAATAGCATTGGCCATCAATAACCCTGGAACAGGAGTTACTATCTAGTGGAGGAGTAGAAAGCAGGGTACAGCACAGACTTAAAGGTGAGTTTTGCAGCAAATCCTGCTTTTTTTTTTTTTTTTTTTCCTTTTCTTTTTTCCTCTTTTTGTGGAAGCTCATTTTAAGGAATGATTCCTAGAGTCCGCTTCTCTAGTTTATTATTGTTTTTTTTTTTAAACTAACATATGGTTAGTAGCCAATAACTTTCATCAATATATTTTAGCCTAAGATTATTCAAAAATGCTTTGTGATCCATTTATAACAGTTTCTGTTCTTTTGAAACTGATCTGTGCTTTATTTAAAATATTTAGATGTGCTATCATTGGGAAATCATGCTGTTTTCTACCTTTGAAAGAAAGGAGATTTTAGGGAATACGAACACTAATATTTTGAGGAGTACAGTCATGCCTTATTAAAATAAAGATATAATGTAAGTTGTGAGAGCTTGTTTGCCTTTTATTTTATGACCTCTCAAACATTGCATTATGGTTAACAATACATAACATTTTATTAATTTGCTTACAATACTTTTCCTGGATGCAGACAAAAAAATGAATTTATCTAATAACATACACAAACATAGCGTGTTGGTAAATTCAGATTATAATTGTATAATGTGCATTTGTATTCTACATTTTAGACAATATTTAGTGTGCTCAGAAAGGCCAGATGTATGGGAATTGTAAAAAAAAATCAGGGTATGCATAAAAACTGTTCAAGTGCATAAAGCAGCCCCATCTGGAAGGCATCTAACAGAAATGAAGTTGTACAAAACCATTCCATTGATAATAAAGCTAATTTTTATGGGTCTGACAAGTATGTAATTATGTTCAGTGGTGCTTTTCAGATTTTATCACAGTCAATAAACCGCAGTGGTAATTTCATTCCCATTTGACATATTTACATGGAAACATTTGATTGGAGGAATTAGTAACCCTGAAAGGCTTGATAGATATGTTTTAACGATCTGTGACCTCTACAATCCCACATCTGTTTATTGTTGCAACAGGCGAGAAGTCGTTCTTGTGTGACCTTTGTGGCTTTGCTGGTGGGACCCGTCACGCCCTTACGAAGCATCGGAGGCAGCACACAGGTTGGCAATTTTACTTTTTTTTGCTTTTATATCCACAACAAAAGCAGAAAGATGCTCAGTATGAAGCTCTTGTCAGTGTCTGTTCTGTTTACATATTTGGGCAAACTATTGATACCTGGACAGGTATGTTTTGAAGTATTGCAATTTAAAATGGATATGTAAAGAGAGGTTTATTAAATGAGAATCTAAGCTT
Source organism: Staurois parvus (assembly GCF_062004578.1). Lineage (NCBI taxonomy): Eukaryota > Metazoa > Chordata > Amphibia > Anura > Ranidae > Staurois > Staurois parvus. Next base: position 33,473,256 of record NW_028318083.1, on the reverse strand, counting down.
TTTGCAAATTAGTAAAATTAGTTTGAATCATTTGAATCTTTTTTTGCAAGTTCCGTTGTGCTTGGGATTGCAGAATTCTAATATTAAGACAAAATTCAGGTACTTTGCAAAGCTGCATTTAAAAATTCAAATTGTGCCAATGCATTGTGGTGCATTGCCACATGCTCAATAATGTGCAGAATTTGTGTGTTGTGGGAAAGGCAGTCCATTCTTTTGGAATTAATTTCGAATGAGCTTGAACACATTTTTTCCAAAGGGCACCTTAACCCACAAATAGTTTACATCTGTGCATTGTGCTACACTAAGGTGCTTTGGGGTACCATTCTAAATGAATGGCACTGCAATGCACAGAGAGCCAAGCCTTAATGGGTGTTGCAGTAAAGTATATTGACACACATTATTGTGCATTACTGCAATAGAAGTTGAATGGATCCTGATAACATAATGAGATGCCATGTTAACAAAACAAAAGAGTTGTTATGTTATATGACACGTTTCACCCAAATTATAATATAATATAGTTCTGCATCAAAAGAAGCTGCCAAAGACTGTTGATATGGTACAAGAGAGTGTTAAGACAATCTATCCCTTTGTCCATTCAGAGCAAAATGATTTTTGAGAAAGCAACACCCCACCAATGATACTCACCTTTACCCTGCTCTCCCACTACTCAGCTTGTCTTTTGGAACCTGAGGAATAAAATGCTAATTTATGGAATACATGTGTCTATTTCCCCTCACTACGAGGATTCTCTACATTTGGCAAAGTGAAAGAAATCAAGGCTCAATCCAGAAATAGCCTTCAGAAGTATTGTATGCAGGTAGATAAGAGAAAAGGTAGTGTAAAAGAGATACCTCTTACTGACCAAAATTTTGAGAACTGTAAGTGTTCAGAAAATTAGGTTACTGCTTCACACGTACTGACTATAAATGCTGAAAATAATAATAATAATAAAAGCCGAAATGGCTGAGTGCAAAATAAATACAGATTCCAAACAAAGACACGGTATATAAAGTAGCAGATGAAATGTATATAATTTAAATTACAAATTGACAAGTGGTTAGGGGTGTGTCATTGCATATGTTTGTTAAATACACAAGCACCATGTGCTTGTTACATATCATTCAAAGCAAATGCTGTATTCTTCTTTAAAAGTTAGGAAAATATTGTCAAATTTTGAAATAAATATATCACATAATTTTAATCCTGCTTAAAACTTTTTTTTTTTTTAATTCTGTATCATTTTTCACTTGGTAGAGAAAGACAAGCTCTCTGTTTCCTCCGTTGTGTGAATTAAAAGCAGCCTTTTCAACTCTGTTCCTATCATAGAAGCACCTAGTCAGTTCATCACTCATTTGAAGATTGCTTTGTACTTCATAGGCTACACAGTCTTGACAGCTTCAAGAGACATCATGACATATAGTAGTATTTTGTTCAATCAACAGCATAGCCACCTCCAATTATAGTAGAGATGATTGACAAATAGCTACCAAACGGAACTTCTGAATTATGTGACTGTCTTCTGTGTGAAGGATATCTGTGGCATAAATGACTAGATTTTTTTTAAAACTAAACCTGACAAGTAGCATTCATTAATTATAGGGAAAGTAATAAGAGAGGATGCATCAGAAAGATTTTACATTGCCAGTTTAACAAGCAGTACTCAATATCAAGACAAAAGTAGGGAGACATCGTGGGAGTGTCTTTTTCTATCATTACAGTCAAATCATGCTTACAGGTAGTATTTTTTTATATAGCTTTGTAACAACTCTAACTATAATGAGATATTGGTTGCTCATTGAATTACTAGCATGCTATGTGTATCTCAGTACAGCATAATTCACTTAATGGTAAGTGTAGAACAAAATCACAATGTTCTATGGAGTTGTAGGCCCTTTTTACGTTCCTTATCAGTTTTCTGTTGGATTGCCCTGCCCATTCTTTATGATTTTTGAGGGAATTCTAGAGGTGAGACCCTTTGCCAGTGGTTTAGAAAAAGAGATGTGTGAAGGCTCAGCATTTACTGATACAAAAATAACTTCCAGCAGAAAGAGTGACGTGAAAGTGAGTGGACGTGACCCTAAAAATGGTGGTAACACAAATTTTGAGCAAGTTATTCACTTTGCAGACTTAACCCTGGCTAATTGTTTCCTATGGAATGAAGGAAAACAGAATATCAGTATGCTGTCAAGGTCAAATTTGCCATATCAGTACCATGCAAGCAATGTGCCATCTTCTAGCTTCTGAGCATTTTCTGACCATATTTTGACATACTTCTAGTCTGATCTTGAGGAAAGATAACGAAGAAGGCATAACATTGTGGGTAATTTCAATGATAGAGTGACAATCACAGATTTGAACGGTAGGAATGATGTAAGGTCGCTTTTATAAGCCTGTCCCATGCTATCATCAGTACAGTTTTCCAATTTAAAGCCCTAAGTCATACCCTGCTTTGATCAACTAGCTTGGTGCTTCCTATACAAAGGTAAGTGTATGATGATCTTTCTTATAGAGGTACTCAGTGTAAGCATCCCAATAAACTGCAACAGTTTGAGAAGGGTCTTTTAACTCCATTTGGTAAAAGGAGCTATAGGGATTAAAGATCATGCTCTATCTATCTATATGACCCAGAGGCACATGCATCCTTTTAAAAAGATGCAGTTTGTCCACTTTTTAAAACTAACTGTACAGTTCCCATAACAGAGGTCTAATTTTCACCACTCAATGCAGTGCTCAGTTTTTATATAGGTAAGTCTTTTAATTTTTCAAATCAGAACCAGTAGAATGATATTTCTACCTTAACATGTAGTATAAGCTGAAGAAGCAAATGCAGTCATGGAAACAGAAGCAGACAATAATATCTTGTTGGAAAATTAGACACGTATATGCTGAGTTTTGTAACATTTCTCATCTGAATATCAGCAAATGATTCAGAGGAGCCCTGTACAATGAAGTAACTTTTAATAAACTGAGACAACCCACAAAAGCATACACTACAGTATATGTAGTAAATGCACTTTAATGCAAATACTGTAAACTTAGGAAAGGCCTTTGATCAAAGTACATTTTTATCAAGGCACATTTATCCAATCTGAAAATATATCTGATATCTAATGATATATGTAAATGATAGATTCTTCATAGCCACGTTTTAAATCAAGGATGGAAAATGAACTAGATGATTATTGTCATGTCAGTGCAAAGTCTGTACTGCCGCTGGAAGTAAGAATAGGGATATTAAAACGATCAGCTACAGATGAGAGACTTTCCAGCTTTATTTCAATAATGTTCCCTATTAATACTAATTACACACTGCCCATTTGAAGTCCGGGAGTAAGCTCAGAGGCGGAGAAAGAGGAGAGGAAATGATCACAAATCTGTGAAGCCATCAATGAACAAGTGCTCCAGTTAATACAGTGAAATAAAATCACTGCTTCAAGCTTTAGCCCATTATTTTAGTTTTGGAAGGGAAATGTTCCTATACTGCTTGCCAGTAAAAATAAACCTCTAGTACACAAGCCCTGCTAAAATAATTGAGCTGAGTTATGGACAGAGGTCTAAACCTTATTTGCAAGACTATCATAATCCCAAAAAATTATTTCCTTCTTACAACATGTACAATTACTATTATTATTATACAGGAATTACTTAGCACCAATAGTTTGTGCAGCAGTTTTCAATATAAAGGAAGACAGTACGATTAAAATATTTTTCAATACAGGATTAGGTGGGCCCCGCTCATGGAGTTTATAATCTAAAAGGGAGGTGGAGATGACACGAAAGGTAATAACTGTGAGGGATGAGTTTATGGAAGTGGTCAACATACAGTTTTTAAGTGGGGCAGGGTAAGCTTCTCTGAATAAATGAGTTTTCAGGATTGTCTAAGGGCGGACAGGGTAGAAGATGACCGGTCAGATTGGGGTAGAGAGTTATAAAGGATAGGAGAGGTTCTTAATATTTCCTGGAGACAAGAATGGGAAAAGGTGAGGAAGGACTAGGGAGAACGAGGTCTTGGGAGGAATGGAATGGACAGTTTGGGTGATATGCTGAGATGAGGTTGTTGATGTAGCTGGGTGTAGTGTTATGGATGGCTTTCTATGTTGTAGTTAGTATTTAGAAATTTATACACTGGGCTAGTGGAAGCCAATGGAGGGATTGACAGAGTGGGGCAGCAGGCACAGATCAGTTGGTAATGTGGATGAACCTATCAGCAGCTATCATGATATACTGGTGAGGAGAGTCTGTGTAGAGCTCGGCCTATGAGAAGAGAGTTTCTTTAGTCAAGGAGGGAGATAAGCAGGGACAACATTTTGGGAAAAACATGAAAGGCACCTCTAAGTGTAGTATTGGTCGGAGAGCCCCTATCCCACACCACCAGGAACTTTACTTTACTGTGATGAGCCTGTTATGCTTTAACTTCCTGTAACTGGAATTTTATCTCTGTATGTTAATAAAACTGCCAATACTACACTTAGAGGTGCCTTCTTTCCATGTTTTTTTCTGCACTAGAGCTTTGCTTACAACTCTATGAAGAGCTGCCTCAGTGTCTGTTATGCTTCCCAATCCTTGATATCTATTCTGGCACCACCCCAGTAGTGATATATGAGAGGATTGAGGGGGTGGGATGATGAGCAGAGAGATAGATCTGCGTTGAAGGTATTTGATCCAGGGAGCAATCGGATATTCCCTGGATCAAATACCCCTAGTACTAATACGTATTAATATAAGTACCCAGTAATATTTTGTGCATTTAGGAAAGAATCCAGGCCTTTTTTTAAAACAATCTACTGAGCTGGCCAGAACCAGCTTTAGGAGTCTATTCCACATTTTCACAGTTCTTACTGTGAAGAAGCCTTTCCATTTTTGGAGGTTAAATCTTGTTTCCTCCAGACATTAAGAGTGCCCCCGGTTTCTTTGTGATTCCTTTAGAGTGAATAATGCTGCACCAAGTTCACTATATGGAACACTTATGTATTTATACACGGTGATCATATTCCTCTTTAATCACCTCCTCTTAGGAGAATAAATTAAATTCAGCTAATCTTTCCTCATAGCTCCTACATGCCTCTAATCAGTTTGGTTGCCCTACTTTGCACTTACTTGAGTTCTTCGATATCCTTTTTGTGAACTGGTGCACAAAACTGAACTTTATATTCTAGATGATGTCTTTCTAGTGTTTTATACAATAGCAAAATGATATTCATCTCTGGATTCTAAGCCACTTTTAATACAAGAAAACATTTGGCTTGCTTTAGAAACTGCAGCTTGGCATTGCATGCTATGGAGTATATGATCTACCAGAACACCCAGATCCTGCTCCACCATTGTTTCCTTCAGTTGTACAATGAATGTTAAGGGGCGGAAGCCGGACTGTAGGGTATCTAGAAGATTATCAATGAGATATCAATTTGTAAAGTTGTGGACAATGCATTCGAGCAGTTGGAAGGCAAACAGGAGCAGAGAGATAGGTCTCAAGTTGTTTAAACTGGTGGGGTCCAGTGAGGGTTTTTTTTTTTTTTTTTTTTTTTTTAAGTATGGGGACAACCTATGGGTACATGTTTGAGATGGGAGAGAAAGGTACCAGTGGAGAGGGAGAGATTGAAGATGCGAACTAGAGAGTGTAGAATGGAGTAAGCCGGGGGCAATAGTAGTTATTAGGTGACAGGGTTCAGGGTCCATGAAACAGGTGGTGAGGTATGATTCAGAAAGGAGGTTAGCAGCTTTTTCAGTAGTAGCAGGGTCAAAGGAAGAAAGTGTTGAGTGTGGTGGCTGTCCTTGTATGCCAGTTGGAGGAGAGAGCTGGGCAGTGAAGATATTATCACGATTGGTGGACTCCTGAATAGTAAGTAAGTTACTGGGTGGAGGCAGTGGGGGTCAAGTAGAGAGTTAAGGGTAGAAAAGAGTTGAGAAGGACTGGATGAGAGAGTTTTGAGGGAAAGTAGGCTTGTTTACTGGTATGGAGGCAGGGGATGTATTTGAGACAGGTAGATTTGTAGAGGGTGAAGTTTTGCAGGGAATTAGTTTTGCCCCAGTTTTGATTCTCAAGATTTTTAGTGTCCTCTGTTTGCCAGGGTTGTAAGCAGTTAAGGTCTGGTTCTGCATGTAGAGAGGGAAGCTAAAGTGTCCAAGGAGGTTGAAAGTAGGTTGTCATGCACAGAAGAGGCCAGGTCTGAGCAGGACAGGGGTGCAATTTTTTCATAAAGGCTGTTAGTATCAGAATGAAAAAGAAAGAGAGAGAATTCTACAGGTAGTAGTTTGCTGGTTTTGAAGGCAAGGGATGGGAGGCAGTGACAGTGTGAAACTGATAAGGTTGTGATCAGAGAGAGGAAAAGGGGTGTTAGGTTGCAGAGAGTGCAAAGGTGGAAGAATACAAGGTAGATTGTGTTACTGTTGTGAGTGGAGGTGTGTGTCCATTACATTAGGTCGAAGAAAGAGATCGGGTTTATTAACTAAGAAGTGTCTGAGATGTTAACTTTGGAATGTTAGTCACTGAGATTGATGATGAGTGCTTCAGAGGAGAAAAGTAGGGTAGCCAAGCAGAGAAGTCATCAAGAAATTATAACACTGGTCCAACAGACCAATAAATCACTGCAGTCCTCAGGGAGACTGAAGAATAAAGACATAAAGCATGCTTCGAAAGAGAGGAAAGTGGAAGAAGAACCTGGAAGGTGTGCTGTAGAGAAAGGAGAAGTCCTTTGGGTCTGGGTTAGTCATGTGGAGGCCACCATGAGAAAGGGCAGCAGAGAGTCAGATTCTTGAAGCCAGATTTCATTAACAGCAAGAGTTGGAGAGGAAGAGGCAATTGATAGAGCCAAGTTTGTTAGAGACTGAGTGGGCATTCCAGAGGCCACATAAGAAAAAGGGACTGACTCGTGTAAGCAGGGGATTTGAAATAAGAGTGTGAGAGTTGTGGCTGCTACCACAGAAAGGGCGGTATCTGTTCTCGGGGTGAGTGTTAGATGGTGGAGTGTCAGGGTTTGACCCAATATCATCAGAAGTTAGTAGTAGCAGGACATTGAGAAATGTGAGAGCGGGATTTATATGAGAGAGGATGCTTTATTAATTTGGAAGTTGTGATATTGGTCCAGAAAGAGCAAGAGATAAGTGAAATAATAGGGAGAGAGCAGAAGAAAAGGTGATATGTATAGGCTGTGAGGTGGGGAGGGAGGTGTACAGGAATGGGAATTTGAGGAGAGAGGACATTATTGCAAGAAGGAAGGTTAGTGAGAGCATGATGGAGGGTGAAAGCAAGCTAAGGGAGAGCTAGGTTAAGAAATGAAAATGCGCTTATAGACTGTTTGGAGTGGAGCACTGATGTTTGTACTTGTCTTTGTCGTGTGTTGGTTAAAGTGCCATAAATGTTTTTACGCAAAAATGGCCATGCCTGCCCTTTGTAAAGCTGCCCAAGGAGTTGTACTGAATTTATACCTAGATGGGCTGGGGTGGTTTGGGTTATTAGTCAATTTGAGCTAATAAAAAAAAATATTGGTGAAAATGGAGGCTTTCTACCTTAAACCAAATTGCAAAACAGGATACAGACAAGAAAATAAAACTGGATCCTCAATCTTAGGCAAGGTACCAGGTCTAACTTAATATAAAATATAAACAGCATTTACAATAGATTGAGTATTGAAAGATGAAATCATAGCCCCATTACATGCTGCATCGATGGAGCTTTGGGTGGAATTTTACTTCTTGGCTACAATCTCTTTACTCCCACCCAACAGCCATAGTCAAATATATCAACTATTATTCTCCCCAGTTTTGGATTGAACGGGGTACCCAACAGGGATGCCCTTTCTCACCATTTCTATTAGTTTTAGCCCTGGAACCTTTACCACTTCTCCTCAGAGAAAACCCAAACGTTCATTGCATCTCACCTTGCCACCATATTTATAAAGTTAGCTTACTTGCTGATGACCTGCTACTGACCCTGACCCAACCTGCAATTGCACTACCGAATATATTCTCTCATTCTCACACATCTCTAATCTCTGTGTCAGTGAAGATAAGTCTGTGGCCCTTAATGTCTCATTACCTCACATCACACTCACTATGCTCAAAGCTTCATTTAAATTCACTTGGGTTACCAAGCAGCTAAATTATTTAGATATTTGACTCATCCCCCTTTATTTGAATTTATAACAGGCCAACTAAATATCGATATTTAGTTCCCTCAGAAACCTAATCACTTCCTGGTCCACTTATCCCATCTTCTAGATGGGAAGGCTCAATGCTGTCAAAATGACCAGTCTTCCCACAATTTTGTATTTATTTTGCACCCTTCACCATCCCCATTCCCTCTTTCACTATTAGATCCTTTCAAACCCATATTATGTCCTTTATTTCGCACTCCCACTGGCCTCGTTGTCCTCAGCGCAACATGTACATCCATCGACATCTGGGAGTTTTAGGCGTCCCAAACCTAGTAAAATATTATCACGCAGCTCAGATCACTCCTCTCGGAGAACAATTTAAATCTCCAGCATCTGAGCTCTTTTGATATATGCAGATTAAGCACTGGATAAATAGTCTAATTCGTGATAGAGACCTCTCCACACCGCTTACTATTTTTGAACATACCTGCCACCGCACCCCACTGGCTTATAAACTTCACTCCCTAGTATACTCCCAACTTAATCGATTGCCTGAACCAACAGCCCAGGTCTATGTGACTCGGTGGGAGGAAGATTTAAAAGCTCACAAGTCTACCCTGGACTGGCAATCCATTTGGTACTCCACTGTTTTCTGCACTATTTGCACTGTTCATGTCACCACTCTGGCATCTGCTTATAAAGTGATGACCAGATGGTACATAGTCCCTACTAAATTTAACCCATGTTTTTCCTGGCCATTCAGGCTTATATTTTCGAGAGTGCCAGGTCGCTGGTGATGTCCTTCATATTTGTTAGACCGTTTTTGGTCCAGGGTCTTTTCAAGTCTGCATACACTACTTGGTACAACACTTACTAAAGACCCTCGGCTGGCTCTCCTGCACATTACAAATTCAAATTCAATTTGGTCAACTTTTTTCTACTAGCCCCTAAACTTTCAGTCACTAAAGTGTGGAAGAAGAAATGTACCCTTTTTTCAGAAATATTAATCTCGCCTAGATGGCATTTTTATTAACGAACAACTGGCTAGTATTCTTACTAATACTCATGCCAAATTTCTTGAAAGTTGGAGCCCATGGTTCCCATACTGACACCCAACGATTCCTTTGGCAAGTCTGGCAACCACATAGGAGGCCTCCCAGTGGGTTATACACTTCCTGTGTCACACCCTTCATTCCTTCCCCCTTTCCTTTTTTTGTCCTTTCTCTCTCCTCTGCCCTCTCCCTGCTCCCTCCCCTTCCCCTTTTCTTCTCCCTCTCTTCTTTCCATCTTTTTTTCTTAATGACACCTAGTTCATAGACAATGAACTGATGCCATGCCAAGTACTTAGGTCGATCAAGAGTATCAACTTTACAGTCACCATCTCTTTCACGGTTTTGCTATATTGACCAATCATTAACAATGCTATCCTGATGTTTGTACCACTTTTTGATATGATCGATGATGATGATTGATATTTTTGTTGATGTGCTGGTTGCTTAACTCTTGGGCATCAACCTGTACAATATATTTTACCTCTCTTCATAACAAAAAATAAAACATATTGAAATGAAAGATGAAGTCATAGTCCATCTCTGAGCTATGATGGGTATATATCATTGTGAAATGTTGCAATCTAAATACATTTTGAAAACATTTATAAATGTTTTCACACAGCTTGTACTCAGGATTCACAAATTTTCCAAACTGAATCCAATTTGAGTTGTATGAATCTTGTGTGAATACTTTTATAAATAGACTTCACAAACCACTACACTCACTGGCCTCTTTATTAGGTATACCTGTTCAATTGCTTCATAACACAAATTGCTAATCAGCCAATTACATGTCAGCAACTCAATGCATTTAGGCATCTAGACGTGAAGATGACTTTGTGAAGTTCAAACGAGCATCAGAATGTGGAAGAAAGGGGATTTAAGTGACTTTGAACATGGCATGGTTGTTAGTGCTAGATGGGCTGGTCTGAGTATTTAAAAAACTGCTAATCTACTGGTTTTTTACGCACAACCATCACAACCAGAAAATGGTCTGAAAAAGATCAAATATCCAGTGAGCGACAGTTGGGTAGACGAAAATGCCTTGTTGATGTCAGAGGTCAGAGGAGAATGGGTAGACTGGTTAACCATGATAGAAAGGCAACAGTAACTCAATTAACCACTCGTTACAACCAAGGTATGCAGAATACCATCTCTGAACTCACAACACATCTAACCTTGAAGCAGATGGGCTACAGCAGCAGAAGGACCTCACTGGGTGCCGCTTCTGTCAGCTAAGAACAGAAAACGGAGGCTACAATTTGCACAAGCTCACCAAAATTGGACAATAGAAGATTGGATAAATGCCTGGTCTGATGAGTCTTGATTTCAGCTTTGACATTCAGATGGTAGGGTCAGAATTTGGCATAAACAACAATAACGCTTGGATCCATCCTGCCTTGTATCAACAGTTCAGGCTGGTGGTGTAATGGTGTGGGGGAAATTTTCCTGGCACACTTTGGGCTCCTTAGTACCAGTTGAGCATTGTTTAAACGTCATGACCTAGTATTGTTGCTGACCATGTCCATCCCTTTATGACTACAGTGTACCAATCTTCTGATGGCTACTTCCAGCAGGATCATGTCACAAAGCTCAAATCATCTCGAACAGGTTTCTCTGAACATGACAGTGAGTTCACTGTACTCCAATGGCCTCCACAGTCACCAGATCTCAATCCAATAGAGCACCTTTGGGATGTGGTGAAACGGGAGATTTGCATCATGGATGTGCAGCCGACAGATCTGCAGCAACTGCGTGATGCTATAATGTCAATTTGGACCAAAATGTCTGAGGAATGTTTCCAACACTGTTGAATCCTTTGCCAGAAAGAATTAAGGCAGTTCTGAAGGCAAAAGGGGGTCCAACCTGGTACTAGCAAGGTGTACCTAATAAAGTGGTCGGTTAGTGTTTGTATCAATGATCAGATGCTCTATTAAATGTGTACATTAAGAAGACAGTTGCCATAAAATACAGAAAGGTCTAACTGTAACCCTTAGCCTGGTCTGTGTCCATGTAGTAGCTACCAATCTTTTTGTCCTCATAGGCTTCTTCAAAGTTTTTGCAACCCTTTGCACCCATACTCTGATTACATTTAAGAATCCTAGCAGGTGTTCCCATGATTCTTTCATCTAATTGAAGAGCGGGTGCATTTGTAAGTGTGAATACACCCTAAATGAAAACATTTTTGGAGATGAAAAGAAGAGATAAGGAAATTTCTTTCACTTTCCTTTGTAACAGCCAATAAAATGGACCACTGCTGCTTTCAGCTTATGGGTATATCATGCAAATGAAAAGTCATATGAGCTGATCTCCACTTACAAACAATCATTCTATTGTGCTTATAATTTAAGGTTACACATTAATCTCATAATAATATTGATTGTCTTGCTTTTAAACAGGAGAAAAACCATTTAAATGTGATGAATGCAATTTTGCGTCTGCAACGCAATCCCACCTAACACGACACAAGCGAGTCCACACTGGAGAAAAGCCTTACATGTGTCCTTGGTGTGATTACAGGTAACTGCATTTATTAATACCAACTTCAGGAGAATTAGTGATTGTAGTGTTTGCCTATGTTGCTCATAATAGTATTACTTTTACGCAATTTATAACCAGATATAACTAACTAGTACTACTGAATAGTTGGGGTGTTGATGGTTTTAAATGTTACTTGTTAAAGTCTTGTTGCACCTAAAAGTCATCTGAGTTATTTAATAAAATATTCTAAATAAAGCTCTTTCCTATATGCTCTTTATTTAGAAAACTGTAGCAACAATACTATGTTTGACCATGAAGGTGGCTGACAACTGAATTTTAATTGCCCATCACTTATCTGCAAGGAAGCAGAGGACATGTATTGTAACTCTCTGCACCTGTATTTATACTGAATACAGTGTATATGATTACATTAAAAGCATCAGTATTCGATATTCTCAAAACTTCCTGTAGGATATTTGTAGAATAGACTTTGACATTTACAGTATTGACTCCTTACTCTTTCTACAGATATAAGAACATATTAGTTGTCGTCTTTTTTTTTTCAATGTGCATTTAATTGTGTTAAAAAGGGAATCCACAGTTCAGTAACATAGGTGTTGTCAGGCATCTTAGAATGCACAAGAGGACCCTGAAAATACCAAGATTCTCTGGATATTGGGAGTCCAAGGAACCATCACAATTTGCAAACATTGTACAGAATAAATAATATGGAGGGTGCAAAAGAAGAAGTAAATTAGGAGGGAAAGGAAAAGAAAAAAAGGTTGGGGCAGGGAGGTTGAGGGGTGGTGGGGGGGAGGGAAGGAAAGGGTATGGAGTTGTGTGTTGAATGACTACACATGTCAGCATAGCAAGCAAGATACTGATAGCTGTTCACTAGGATGACCCGTCTCAAGAAAAGACTTCCCCTCCTCTGAGAAAATAAACAGGTTCCATAAGGTCCGTGTCTTGTATATACTTCATATTTGTTTTGTTTCATCAGTATAAAATCTTCCATTAAATTTAGCACCTCTACCTTGTGGAGCCAGAGTCTGATAGACTGAGTTTGTGGGTCTCTTTTATTTAAATTTAAATTTGGCATTGTTCCTGATCATGAAATATAAAGCCTAAACTCTCACTGGCCCTGGGAAATTGGTTACTCATCTAAACTTTGGTCCAATGTCCATTTGTTTCAGTTGTTCTTTATAGTGCTGAGTAATTGTGTTGAATTTACATTATGCCATTACCATAGAATGGACTTGTTACAATGGGTGTGATTAGGGGCAAATTTTTTTAAGTCCGCAAACGTGCAACTATAACGAAAAAACCCGTAAGTGTTCACAAAAAAAGTGCAAGTGCAAAACACCACACGAAAAAGTGCACTTAGGGGTGTGCTGTGTCCTACCCCTAAAGGGGCTTGGACCGCTTACCCTGATCCCCCGGGGCACGAAGCTCCTGACGGGGACAAGGTTCCCAATTGGTCCTCCTGGCCAAAAGGCCTGGTGGACCACCGTTCCCTATGCCCAGCCAAAGCCGGACATCCAGTACTAGGCAAGGAGGCTCTCCCGAAGAAGAGCCTCCTAGGGATCAGGGGAGGAAGGAACCGTATGGCCACACATCCTCCCCCTAGACTTCAGGGTAGGCCCGAGGACCCACACCCTCCATCCGTGAAAAACACACACATAAGGCAAAGAAAAAAGTGACAAACGTGGGAGTGCATAATAAATAAATAAAGTAAAGTAAATAAAATAAAAAAAATGGTACCGTGCCAAAATGTGCACAGACCAGGCCCTGAGGCCCGTAGCAAAAATTGCCCTGGACTTAGCCAAAAGACCTGGTCCTTAGGGCGCTGTGCAAAAAGAGGTGAAAAACAGTGGCCATGTGTCATCTTCACACCGTGGGGTCCCACACCCAAGTGTTACTAGTGACACCCCTGAGAGCGTCTTCCCCAGGGGGCACTGAGTTTGCGGACTTTTTGCGTCCCCAGCCCCTGGCCAGACCAAGGTAGATCCGTCCAAATCAGGAGGTACTGGGTCTTTCCAGTCTTCCCAGAGGAATTACTCCCGGGGCCCCAGCTTAACTCGTGGCGCTCCCCGGTTTCTGTCCCTCCGGTACTAGCCTTCCGGACCTCCATCATTCCAGTGAGGGTACTATACAACAACCATCCCCGCAAAGCTAGAATGGTCGGGAGCACCCCCACTGGACACTGATAAGAACAGATACTACACTTGATCTTAGCCAAAAGGCCGAGAAGCGATTAGGGGCAAATTTGACACTTGCGATATGCATAATATAAATACTCTTCCTCACTGCAGAAAGCCTTGCTATCCCAGTGATGTCAAGATTTTAGGAAGGTCTACCTTATAGCGGGACAGGTGGGCCAGCAGATACCTTTCTGAAGCTGCACACTAGAAATCCTGTGTTAAAAGCAAGGCAAGATTTTTGTTCTTTGTAATGAGGGGGCCTTAGTAAACAATCAACCAGTTGGTATCCATTAAGGCAGGACTTTATAATACAAAATTGTTGGTTGATCTAAAGGAGATTGTACAATCAAATTGTAAAGTGTATGGCCATCTTAGGTTTGGCTAGAAGTGTTTGGCCTGCTTACATCTTTTACTTTCTTTGTCTGTGACAGTGGGTGGTTGGGATATTGGACATTTATTGTGACCCACCTTGACATTTTCTGACTCCATGGAGTTCAACTGCACACTAGAAAAGGATCTACCCAGTAACAAATCAATGATGGCTTCAGGAACTTGTGCATGTTATTAAATCCTGGTATAGGTCGGGCTGGTCACTTTAAACCAAGCTTATTCCTAAAAAGGTACAGGTTTACATTTGCTAATTTAACCATTTTCTGACCAGTCATGTGCCTGGTACATGACTGGTCTTCAAGTGGTTGTACCGAGATGATGCCTGCAGCTTCAGGCATCTGGCCAGTATCTTTTTTTTTTTTTAGAGCTGGCAGTCAGCTGTCTTGTAATAGCGGTCGGAGCAGCTAGCTAGACGCATGATCACTACTACAAGCAGCGGGAGGGAACGTCCCGCCTCCCATCACCTTCTGCTGCTTGTTCGAGCTCTCCTGTCCCATCGAGAGCCCCGAACAACGGGGCCGATGCATGCACTGCCTGGCCAGACAGCTGAACAAAGCTAGGTTCGGATTTGATTGGCTCTCCACTAGGGTAACCCGGTGGCGATGACCTGTTTAACAACGTCAACAACGGCATTTTTAAAAACTTTTCAAAACACAGATCTTGGTGTTTTGAATGCTTTTAAGTGCAGAGGAGGGATTTGGGGTCTTATAGACCTGCAAAGAGTACCCGTCAAGTGCCTCTTGCTGTCACAAGGATGTTTACATTCTTTATGACAGCAATAAAAGTGATAAAAAGAAAAAAAGAAAGCAACAGTGTAAAAATAAATAAATAAAATAAAAACAATTAATACTTAAAAAAAGAAAAAAAGTGCACCCGTCCCCCCAGGCTCACGCACAAAGGTGAATGTACACGTCAGTCCAGCACGCACGCAAACAAACATCGATCGTCCCACACATGTGAGGTATCACAGCGATCGTCAAATCATGGGCAGTAGTTCTGGGACCAGACCTGCTCTGTAAATCTAAAGTGGTAACCTGTAAAGGCTTTTAAAGCAATGCCTATAGAAAGTAAAATTTATGTCGTTTGTCAGGTATCTATTTACTCGGTGTAACATCATCTTTTATACAAAGTTTACAAAAAATTGGGTTATGTATTGTGTTTTTTTGTTGTTTTTTTTTTTTTTTGCATTTGGAAAACTTCTGTGGAAATACGGTGTGACATAAATTACAAAACACACCAATTTATTGTCTAGGGCCTCTGCTTTTAAAAAAAAAATATACATTGTTTGAGGGTTCTAAGTCATTTTGTAGCCAACAAAAACTGATTGTTTCATGTGAACAAAAAGTGCCAGAAAAAAGTCTGGTCTTTAGATTTTGACTATTTCTATAGAACAGATATTATTAAAATTGTAATAAATGCATGCTTTTCTTTTAACTTTGCTTTTCTCAGTTTATAGAACAATGAATGCTAGTACAAATAGTAATATTATGTCTAGTTTTCTTTTTCTATTTTTTTCCAGTGGAAAGTAAATACTTGGTTAACAAACCACATCTTGTTGGGCTTTTATATTAGCCATGCTTCAGGTTTGTGTGTTCATGTTGGCATATAAAAAAAACCTTATTCAATTTGCATATAAATATTTATGACATTTCATCCATTCAGGATATGTGTATAAAGTATGTGGGCTTACTTTACAACTGCCTGTAGCCTTTTTCCTTACACTTGACTGCAGTCGTAAATATCCTGCACATTAAAAATCATGATCATTCGCCAAATCATTTATTACTGTTCAGAGAAGACCTAAGTGATATGATCACATCCTGATTGGCTGAATCACAAGCTCTAGAGAATCTGCACCTTTCAGCAAACCTAAATTAAGGTTATTATTTGAGTCTTGTGCCACAATTAAATTTAGGTGAGTTGTTTGCTTAAAGGGGAAGCATACAACATTATATAAAATACTGCATATGTACACAGGATAAATTATTCTCTTTTCCCAAACTGCTAAGGGTTCTGTATTCTATTGTATACATTTAAAAATAGAGCCAACACACTTAACATCATATGGGAAGATATTCACAGAATTTATTTATTGTAACTATTCAGCATTTTACAGTATTGATGAATAAATGTAACAAATATTTATAGCTACTTGTTTTTTGGACCTGGGTCATCCATGTTGGATCTAAAATTTTCTCCCCAAAATAAACGGAGATGAGATGCAGTGAACATCTGCAGTGAATAGATATAAATGCTCACATAATATGTGTATGCATATGCTGTATATACTGACAAAAAAGGAAACAAAGTGCTCTCTGAGAAAAAATAGAATAAGGAAGCTAATGAGGGCTGTTTTCTGGCACAAGAACAGATATGGGACAATTGAAGGAAGCTTTCATGTCCCTCAGGAGCCCTAAAATCACTTTAATTCCACTAGACTCTCTTGATTTTTGCTGAAATTTGGGGAAATTCAACTCTTAATTTTGCTCATCCCTAGTTTTAGTCTAAACACAGCATGTATGGACAGCCAGGGTGCAGTTTGTCACCTAACTTTTTAGAGTGCTGTTTTTAGTGGGAAACTGCTGTGGTTGCAGCTGATGCCTGGCCCCAAGCTGTATGGGATTTGGATCTCTAAATACAGCCATAGACGGTTCAAGTCTCAGCTAGTTCAACAGGACACAGGTGAATTTCAAACCATAGATGGGCAGGCTGAATGTACCAAAGTTGATCACTCAATCAGTATTCACTGTGTTATCCCTGCCAGGAGAACACAATGGCTCCACAGGAGGGATTCCTCCATCAACACTTACTGTGTTGATGGGGGAATCAAGTGATTTTCTTTCCTGCAACCCGTGGTTGCAGGAAAGAAAATAGCTCCTTCCTTCTATGGCTGACCTAATGCCTCATACTACTAAGAAACTTGTTTCTGATGAATACTTTATTGAGCAAGGGTCACTGTACATCTTTCCAAAGACAGGCTTTATATGTTGAAGCTCTTTATCAGTAATATCATTATTGTCAGTGTGATTGTGGAATAAAGGT
The DNA here is from genome assembly GCF_062004578.1 of Staurois parvus. Taxonomy (NCBI): domain Eukaryota; kingdom Metazoa; phylum Chordata; class Amphibia; order Anura; family Ranidae; genus Staurois; species Staurois parvus. The sequence continues at coordinate 33,455,994 of NW_028318083.1, read as the reverse complement.
ATAATCTCTTCAATAATTTTAGATTAGTAAGGGTTATTACAAAGCTATACACTCACTGGCCTCTTTATTAGGTACACCTGTTAAATTGCTTGGTAATGCAAATTGCTAATCAGTCAATCATGTCAGCAACTCAATACATTTAGGCATCTAGACATGGTGAAGATGGCTTTCTGAAGTTCAAACCGAGCATCATAATAGGGAAAAAGGGGGATTTAAGTGACTTTGAATGTGACATGGTTGTTGGTGCTAGACGGATTTGTCTGAGCATTTTAAAAACTGCTGATCTACTGGGATTTTCACACACAACCATCTCTAGGGTTTACAGAGAATGGTCCGAAAAAGAGAAAATATCCAGTGAGCGTCAGTTGTGTGGATGAAAATGCCTTGTTGAGGTCAGAGGAGAATGGGTAGACTGGTTTGAGATGATAGAAAGGTAACATTAACTCAAATAACCACTTGTTAAAACCACGCTATGCAGAGTACCATCTCTGAAAGCACAACACATTAAACCTTGATGCAGATGGGCTATAGCAGCAGAAGACCACACCGAGTGCCACTCTTGTCAGCTAGGAGCAGGAAACAAAGGGTACAATTCGCATAGGCTCACCAAAATTGGACAATAGAACATTGGAAAAACATTGCCTGGTCTGATGAGTATTGATTTCAGCTGTGTATGGTCAGAATTTGGTGATTCAGGCTGGTGGTTTAATGGTGTGAGTGATATTTACTTACTACCAATTGAGCATTTTTTAAACACTATGGCCTACCTAAATATTGTTAACTATGCACATCCCTTTATGACTACAGTGTACCCATCTTCTGATGGCTACTTCCAGCAGGATAATGCATCATGTCACAAAGCTCAAATCATCTCAGACTGGTTTCTTGAATATGACAAATGAGTTCACTGTACTCCAATGGCCTCCACAGTCACCAGATCTCAATCCAATAGAGCACCTACATGTGGTAGAATGGGAGATTTTCTTCATGTGCAGCCAACAAATCTGCAGCAACTGCGTGATTCTACCATTTCAATATGGATCAAAATCTCTGAGGAATGTTTCCAACACCTTTTTGAATCTATGCCACAAAGAATTAAGGCATATATGTTCACCTCTGATCATGTGATCAGGGTAGAGAGACTCCCAATCTCCAAGGTAGAGAGACTCCCAATCTCCAAGCACAACCCCTGTAGGTGTTAGCCCAGCTCCTGTGCTGCATAGATGAGAACAAAGGACGTCTTTAGCATGAAAATGTGTTTACCTGCCAGTCCCCCACTGCATTTCCACTGTCTGTATTGGTTTTATCTTGGTTCAATAAAGTGGATTGTTTAGAGTGCAGCAGATCGGACTTCCTTTGTTCTCAAAGAATGAAGGCAGTTATCAAGGCAAAAGGGGGTCACACACAGTACTAGCAAGGTGTACCTAATAAAGTAGTTGGTGAGTGTACATTTATTTGCTTTGTTCTTTATCATGTTATTTTGTATTTTTACTAACTTTTTTAAAAACTGTGTTATAGAGCAGTAGCGATATCAAATTATGTGAAAAATGCTTTTGCAAGTTGCTTTGGTTTACATAGCTAGCAAGCTCTTTTCATTCTGTAATTTTTTTCTTCTTTTGTCTTAACAATGTCAACTTTTTTTCACCTGTTCCTTTCCATCTGTCATTTCTCCTGCACAACTCCAGGACCCTGTCTGTCAGTGATGTTTTAAGAAATGTATAACACGTGCAGTAATGACAGACTGAAGTGCTTGTCTCAGTTCAGAATACTGATCAAACCTCTTGAGAACATGGATGGTCCTTGATTAGATATAATGCAGTACAGTTTAATAGGCTGAATTCCAATAGCAAAGCAACCAAAATAGTATGGATGTCTACCATTCATTTTAGCTAGCTACTTCATTAACAAATAGTGTCTATTGTTTTCTGTTCAGTTGCACAGTGGTTTAGATGATAGGACTCATACTGGACTCATGTACAGTATGTAAGTTTTCAATTCATATAATAACCTCCAACGTGTTTTGGATTAACTACATCTAAAGTCATTTTTTTTGGTTTTATGGTTTTTTGTTTTTTTTGTTTGTTTTGAATAGATTAGTGAAAGGTTATTACCCCTGTCAGGTATTCATCTCTATATTTTGGTCACTGAAAGTGAGGAAAACATCCAACACTTTTAATTGTTACCAGAATGGGAATATAATTAGATTATCTTCCAATGGAGACACTTGTTCTGGTGAAAACACTCTAAAAGAACATGGAATATTTAGTAAGAAGGAAATTTCACGGATGGACGTATTGCACAGGTGGCAACCTATCACGTTACCATGCTTGAATTCACTGAGCTCCTGAGAGTGACCCATTCTTTCACAACTTTTTTGTAGAAGCAGTCTGCATGCCTAGGTGCTTGATTTTATACACATGTGGCCTTGTTGGTGATGGGAACAACTAAATCCAATGATTTGGAGGGGTGTCCCAATACTTTTGGCAATATAGTGTATGTCTTGCTGTAATAGGTAAATAATAGAGATGCAAAGCTACTTTCTTTTTATGCAGAAACTGTTGCTCAAGGCTTCCACAGCCTTGGCATTTGGTCACATGATCTGGTACCTGGACAGCTAATATGTATCTGCTTGAACTGGGATATGGGACTCACCAAAGTATAGTATAAGCATAGCAGCACTGAGCATCCGCCTACAATAACAAGGCTGTAATTGTATATTCCATATTCCTATAATGGCAGGTTCCATTTAAAGTTTAAGGAAACTTTCAAGAAAAAGGCTTTAGAACTTTCCTTATTCCCTCCTTTTGCAGTATGCTCATGTAACCCACCCTTCCCCTCAATACTTCCCAAATTCTGGTATCAACTCCCTCCATTGTTCCGCTGCAGTGTTTACATGCACCCCGTTTTTTAACCACATACTCAATTATTATTATTATTATTATTATTATACAGTATTTATAAAGCGCCAATAGTTCGCTCAGCACTGTACATTACAAAGGGGGACAGAACATGTGACAGAACAATACCAATACAATGCAAAACATGAGGGGATTGAGGGCCCTGCTCTTTCGAGCTTACAATCTAGGAGGGAGGGGATGGTGGCACAGGAGGAGATAGCTGTGGGGGATGGAGTGGTAGGAAGAGTGGAGGAGGTCGGCAAGTTAGCAGGGGGTGGGGTAGGCTTCCCTGAAGAGGTGGGTTTTCAGGGTACGCCTAAAGGAGAGGAGAGTAGGTGATAATCTGATGGGTTGGGGCAGGGAGTTCCAGAGGATGGGTGACACCCTGGAGAAGTCCTGGAGGCGGGCATGGGAGGAGGAGACCAGGGAACTAGAGAGAAGGAGGTCTTGAGGAGCGGAGTGTGCGTGCTGGGCGGTACTTGGATATTAGGTCAGTGATGTAGTTCGGGGCAGTATGGTGGACAGCTTTGTATGTTAGTGTTAGGATTTTGAATTTGATCCGTTGCGCAATCGGAAGCCAGTGGAGGGATTGGCAGAGGGGGGTGGCAGAGACAGAGCGGTTGGAAAGGTGAATGAGTCTGGCAGCCGTATTCAGGATCGACTCAATGAGTTCTGGTATCAAATCTCCTGGCTTTAAGCTGCAGTGTTTACATGTGACTGCCCCGTCCTCAGGTTACTGCTGCTAGCGCATACACAGTGGACCTCATAGACAACTGTGGTACAGAGAGACTGTTTCCGTACCGTTTAGGGAAACAATGGTTAGTGTTTTACAGAGGTTGAAATAGTCAGCTTTTACTTCAGTTTTAAGGTATTTTAAAACCTTCTTTTACTACTTTATTGTTCAGACTTCTTATGCAAGTTCTATGTAAGCATCTTTGAAGTGATTGTAAATTAGAAAATTAAAAAAAAAAGTGCCTTTATACTTACTTATTCTGTGCGACCTTCTCTTCTCGGGTCCCCGCCGGTCCTCCTGCCTCCTCCTCTGCTTGACACAGACAGCAGGACTCAGCCCCATACCCACTCTCTCACAACTAGCTTTGACAGCTGCAGGAGCCAATGGCTCCCAGTTCCCCAGCAAAGCCAGTGAGACACGGAAGTGAGGGTAGAGAAGCAGATGTGCACAGTACTGGATCGAATGAGGGCTCAGGTAAGTAAAAGGGGGGGGGGGGTGAGGAGCCAAAATGGATGCCTAAACATTTTTTACCTTTATGCAAGGAATGCATTAGTGTAAAAAATGGTTAGGCTTTAGAATCCCTTTAATTTTCAAATCCAAAATTGTTAAACCTAGCTTCAGTTTATTAATTTTTTTAAATAATAAACATTTTGAACGCTTGTTTCCATAACAAGTATTTACCATGTCCACACCATTATGCTGTGCCACGGTTTCTAATTTTTCTTTTGCTGCCATCCCACATCCTGGATGGATAACAGCTTCCTGTGAGCCTTGGCTGTCATAGACAAGCGCTCCGTGGTCCTGTGGTTGTGTCATCATACTACATAGAAAAGAAGAGTAGCATGATATCTGCGCAGCAATGCCTGCATAAGCTGATATAAACTGCTCCTTGCATAGTGAAATGTACTTTCCTAATATGTCTAACCAACAAGGAGCCATAGAAGAGTTGTTAAAGCCTTTACACATCCTAACAGGGAAGATATAGAGAGAGAATTAGTGGTTGTCACATGACTGTGACTTTAGACTAATTTTAAGAGTTATATATACTCTGCTTTTGTCAAAAATATATGCAGGAAGAGATGTGTGGCTGGTGCATTAAAGTGATTGTAAATGCTAATTTATTTTGTGACAAAATGCTTGCTCTAGAGTGGCCTCAACTCCCCTCTTTCCCCTCTTCTCAGGTCTCTCCCCCCCCCCCCCCCGGCTCTCCTGGTTCCTCTTTTTTGAGTGGCTCCACAGCAAGCCGTTTGCTTTGGGGGCACTCATGCAGGCTCGATCCTGAGTCCCGTTGCTTACATCTATAGACACCCGCTCTCTCATCACTGGTTTTGATTGATAGCAGTGGGAGCCAATTGCTCTCGCTGCCTCAGAAAAGCCTGTGATACTGGGGAATGAAGGAGCAGAATAGTTGCAGACAGGCACAGTGCTGGATTGAGAGAGGGCTCAGGTAAGTGTAAGGAGGGGACAGGGGTGGGGGGTATACTACTGCCTAGTATTACCTTAATGCAAGTAATTTATTAAGGTAAAAGGATGTTTAGGCTTTATAAGCACTTTAAGATTGAATCCCCTTTAATTTTTTTAAACTAGTAAAAGGCTTGATGTGCATCCTGTTTAATCATTTTGATAAACTGAATACAAGTAGTTCGATTTTTGTACATTTTATTTTGGTGTAATGCAGTAATATGCACAATGTCTGAAAGACACCACAGTAAGGTCTTTAACTATTGATCTCCAGCTACACACACATAGTTGAAGTATACATATATACTGTATATGAACTGTTCTACCTGCCACAAGTTGTTATTTTCTTCAGCTAGTTTTGTGATCCAAGCTGTATAACCAGGTCAGTGACCACATTTTTCCAGTTCAATAACATCAAATCAAGCAAAGGATTTATAATTTTGCACAGCCAGCTTGGGATGTACTGTACATATTTTTTAACAACAGTCCAGCCAGAATGATAAAGTATGAAGTATTTCATCTTTTCGGTTCATTAATGTAGCTTCCCATGTCACCTCTCTGCACCCTGTCACCTCATTGGACAGCGATGATATACAATTATTATTGTCCACTGACCAGTAAAACTGACCAAATCAGTAATATTAAACCAGAAAGTACCAGAGTGATCTTAAGGTTTACTGTATGTATCACAAAACGTTCTGGCCAAGTTTACAAATATTTAATGCATACAATAGACAACATATCTGCATTTTTGTGTATTAGGCTGGTTGCCTAGAGTTTCACTTTAACCAATATAGCCTGGTCACAGACTTGCCCCAAGTCTTCTGATTGGTCAGTGAAGGAGAAGCAAAACACTGACAAAGTAATCAGCCTGCTCACTGGGCTATTTATTCTTGTCATTCTTGTTTACTATTTTGTATCTTGTTGTGCCTGACTGGCTTACAATAGTGCCTTTACTTCTATAAGAAAGCTATTAAAAAGACAGGATTGGGGTACTTTTACAAGCTGTTATTAATCATTAAGGATTTTTGAAAATAAATTTCCATCTCTATTAAATAGTTATTTTAAAATGTGCCTGAAGTTCATATTTAACGTAAAGTGGAACTTCATTCTCTCAATCAACATTGATTATTTTTAATCCTTATGTTGCTAGCCCTAGTAAATAGATAGGAAAGAAACTTATATTCATTTGCTTTAAACTTTATTTTCCATTTCTTCAGTTGCTTTCTGGTTTTAATGCCTAGGCAAATGATGTCATACATCCCAGGAGTCTTCCGGAGGGGAGGAGAGGTTTTCTCAGCTAAGCACACCCTCCTGCCTGCATGCCTAAGCTAAGTACAGATGGATTCCATGAAGTAAATGCTACATAAATCATCTGCCCTTTTTCAAGGTGGGCATGTGATTTTTCACTATGAAAAACACAATAAAGCATGGAGACATGGATGGGGGAGCTTGGTTTGAGTACTAAAAATTAATTAAATAGCTTTTTTGGGTTGTAGTGCTCAGGTGCAGTGTAGTTCCGTTTTAAAGAAACAAACATATTATCCTTATACCAAATACATTTTCCCTATACTGTGGACTGATGATTTGAAGGTACACTCCTGTTTATGTGGATACTTGCAATTTTCTTGGTGTATTTACAGAAGTTCTTTGTAGACCAGTTTCTGATGCTCTGAGGAGCTGTAATAGTTTTGTTATCTGTTTATATCACAACTAGCAATGTGCAGGATGCACATTCAGGTGAAATCTTTGCTATCAACCAGAGTCCCTTAGTAAGAATTGTATCCTAATCTCTCTCCTTAAGACTTGCCCTTAAGTAAGAGCATTTAGTGCTTTCAGATAATCTTACAACCAGTAATATTGGACTGATCAAATAAATATCAATGCCTCCCAGTATTAATCCAAGCACAAATATTATCAGTTCCGTTTTATAATGTAAAAATGATTATGTTGCTGTAGCTATAAAAGCACAATCAATGCAACATGATGAGTGAGTCAGTGTTGTAAAAGTAAAACTAATTTTGCCTTCACTCACATGAGCTATAGTAGGAGGAAGCTTTATTGTCCCTGGGAAGGTGATAAGGCAGAGTAATTGTATATTATACTGTCCTGGAACATCTGCCTGAAGACTGTTGGAGCAATTCATCTATCATGGACCGTACAACATTTTTTGTCTTTCTGCTTTAACCCATCCCCACTGCTGGCCTGCATGAAGGTTTTGATAGGGACTGTGCCTGGGCTGGGGCTCACATTAATCAGTCCCCTTGTTCAACACTCCAGCTGACATAATTACAACCTGCGCACAGCAGTTATTCAAGTCGAGTCCTTGTCACTCGTGCTACGAAACTACACAGCTCAGATCCCCAAGGAGATTGCCTTATCACACTGAACAAGGGCTCACAGGAGTTGAAGAGAATAGAAATGGGAAAATGTCTTCTGGGACTACTATATATTCCTTTTAAATAAGACATTTGAGAGACTTACAAGGGACAAAGGAATGTTGTACAAGGCCCAAAAAGAACAGGTTATTCTTTTTAAAAAGGATATCTGAGCATTTTATGGCTTTTTAAATACCAATTAAAATGTTCGTTAGTAAGTAGTATCACCTTTTTATTTTCCAAATGTATAAAATAATGTTTTATTGTTGGAATAAAAAGACCATATCATCTTTAAAATGTTTAATGAACATGTTTCTGCTGAATAGTGTTGCTGAGATGCAGTAATGATTTTTTCCATTAACTTCACTGGCTGAACTAGAGACAACTGTGAGTGTGACTTATTCTTTGAAGAAACTGTTCAATATGATGGCAAGAAAGAACAATACTAAGCTGCTGTATGCAGGGCCTACAGTATAAGTAGCAGTGTTATGCAACTTTAGCAAACAAACATTATTGGAGAGAAAGGATTGACTTTACTAGGCAATTTACACTTGCTATCATATCTCCAATTTGTTGCATGGATGTTGTGTTCCAAGTTACTTCATCAGTCGCAATATATATCTCCAGTGACTTCATCAGTGGGTGATATAAATCTCCAGCACTCTGATACAGACATGAAACATGAAAGCTGCTTTGTTTCAGACCTTCAAGTACTGTATTTTTGGATCAGGTATGTTTTTGTTGCTATGTCACCATCTAACTTTCTGCTTGTAGCAATAGTGTGAATTGCCATTAAAATCCAGTTAAAAGGGTTTGTAGTTAGATCAGCAACGATATGTTGTGCTGAATACATTAGAGTAAACCTGTCAAAAATGTGGTCAATTCAAACTGAGTATATAATAAAACATATGCATAAGCAGAGGTGAATACCACACGTTAACATGATCAGTAGATCTAAAGATAGCTAGAGTACTTGAAGTTGTATACAGATTTCATTGTTTTCAGTCCAGCTTGGCCCCACTACCTCCTGAGCCTTCCTATTGGTCTTTTAATGGTTTAATAAATAAGTGGCCGTAATGACCGATAAGGTGGCTGAGAAGTTGGGGGCTGACTAAGCTTGATCAGGGGCTTGACTGTTGTCAAATATGTCTTTTTACTGAAGGTAAATAACACTTTTTTTGATCACCTTCCACATACCGTATGCATTATCATGTTTATTATGCCCTGTGAAAAGTGTCTTTTATTTAAGGGTAGTGATCATATGAAGCCCATTAAATCTTAATGATAATGGAATTTCCCCAAATGGCCCTGATCAAAAGTTTACATACCCTGGAATGTTTAGCCTTGGTACAGACACACAAGGTGACACATGGCAATTAAAGGTTAATTTCCCACATCTGTGGCTTTTTAAATTGCAATTAGTGTCTGTGTATAAATAGTCAAATTAGTTTGTTAGCTCTAATGTGGAAACACTGAGCAGGCTAGATACTGTGCCATGGGGAGCATAAAAGAACCATCAAAAGACCTGCATTACAAGGTAATGGAATAAAGACTGGCATTGGTGTTGTAAAGGCTTTCTAGCAAGTCGACCATGCAGCTCATTTTTGTTCAAGTATTGTCGTATTGTGCTCCTTAACCACTTGCCCTCCAGATGATTTACCCCTCTTCCTGACCAGACCATTTTGTGCGATATGGCGCTGTGTTATTTTAACTGACAATTGTGTGGTCATGCAGCGCTGCACCCGAATGAAATATATGTCCTTTTTCTCCCCACAAATGCAGCTTTCTTATGGTGGTATTTGATTGCCTGTGCGTTTTTTTTTTTTTGTGCTATAAACAAAAACTGATGGACAATTTTGAAAAGAAAACAATATTTTTGACTTTTTGCTATAAAACATATCCAGTAAAAAAATTTAAAAAAAAATCTAATTTCATCATAAAGTTAAGCCGAAATGTATTCTGCTACATGTCTTTGATAAAAAAAAAATATCCCAATACATGTAAATGAATTGGTTTACGTGAAAGTTATAGTGTTTACAAATAGCAGTATATATACTGGAATCTTTATTTTTTTATACTAGTAATGGTGGCAAGCAGCGACTTATAGTTGGACTGGCGTATTCAAGGCTTTGGATATCTTGTTATATCCTTTTGCATCTTTGTAAAGTTCCATTACCTTGTTAAGCAGGTCTTTTGACAGTTATTTTCAGCTCCCCATGGCTTGGTATCTAGCCTGCTCAGTACATCCACGTGAGAGCTAACAAACTTATTGACTATTTATACACAGACACTAATTGCAATTTAAAAAGCCACTTTTTAGTACAACTGTATTTTGCAATGACTGAACTGAGGCATAGAATACTCAGTCTCTATTGTAAATTTGTAGCTTTACTACTGTAGTAAAAAAAAAATACCTATTTCAAATTATTTAACTTTATTTGCTTTATCCCAGCCTGACACTTGAGTTTTGCAGTCTGTAAGCTGCGTGAGTTAATCCATTGCACATTTGGAAAAGGGGTGTTTGAGATCAAGCAGTTGACAGGGCAGCAGTAGTCAAGATTCAGGATAAACAAATATAATCTAAATACAAGAGGTGTGCATTCTTACTTGAGTATTGATGTGCTTTATGTTTGTCCTCCAGATCTGTGCAGTAATCCAGCATGAAGCATTGCCTATGTGGAGGAGCTTACTGTAACAAATACCAGTCACTGTTGCGCTCTCTCCTTGTGTATTGTGACTGGTCTTGTATCCTCCCCCTCCTGTAATTTTCTGCAGGTTGACTGAGCTGCTAAACCCCTCCCTCAGCTTTACTCTCTGCACAGGCTATATAAAGCACATTGATGATGTCACTGCTTTTTTTTACAAGGTAATAACTAGGGTTTTAAAATCATTTGGTGCACACAAAGTGGAGTTATATTTTTTGTGGTTATTAACCCCTTCCCGCTGAACATACCATATATGCAGCTTCACAGAAATGGGTATTTATCTGACAGCTTTGGGTCTTGCACTAACAATCAGGAACTGAGAGGACCGGTTTCTGATCAACTGATTGCTGTGATGTCCTTTGATTGGCTATTACAGTGATCAAACCGTATACAGCCCACCCATGTGCTTTTTTCCCGCTTGAATGGAGAAAAAGGTACATTGTATCTTTTTTTCTTTGCTAGATGAGATAATTTTAAGCAAAATAGTGTGTAGAAAATTAGATAAAATAGCTAGATCAGAGCTTAATCTAGCCCAGCTTCAGGGTTAGTGTCAGAGGTCAGTGTATTTTAGGATTAAAAGAGAGATATAGTATCAGTGCTAGTGTCAGTGACAGTGAGAGGTAGGATAAAAAAAGGAAAATCTGATGTGGTATTGCTTTAATAATCAGTAGTAAGAGAATTTGTTTTGGGTAGTAGGGCAGGGTAATAACAAGAAATATGCAGCTAAGTGTTAAAAACAATTTTTTTTTACTATTTTGTGCCAGTTTTCCTTTGATAAAAGAAAAATCAAGAGATATCCATTACTATTTACCATCAAATAAAGACCCAATTTGTCCTGAAAGAAAACAAGGCATAATTCACCTGGAAACACGAAGTAGTAAAGATATGTACAGTTTTACAAACATATGTTAAAGTTGCAATACACTGTTCAGGCATTATGATTGTTTTACCTTCTGTCATGAAGGGATTAGGGAATATGTTTGAATTAAAGTTTTTGGCCAGAAATTTAGCTTCAAGTTTTTTCGTGTTTTAAAGATTACTGATCCATATGATAAAGAAACTATCAGGTAAAAATATGGAAACCAATATCCTGTTGAGAGTTTCACATGTAAACTGCTTAACACTAAAACAAAATGGAATAACTGATCACAATAATTTTGCGCTATGTATTTTCTAATGGGTAAACATTAAAAAGGAGAATCCTATATTGTTTGCTAATTGATAATTGACTGTAAAAGTGATATTAAATAGAAGTTTTGCCCAATATGTTTCTGTTTTAATTCATAAATCTTGAACATTCAATCCTGCTGTATGGCAAAAGATCTCTGTACAGCAGAAATACATAAATATAAAAATGTGCCAATCTTATTGTTATCAACTATTTCTGGAAGAACCTTTTTGTTTGAATATGATATTGCCAGACATTACTCTGGGAGACTGCCAGTTCTCAAAACTTTTTTGTTTTGCTTGACACAGAAAAATGACCACCTGCTTCTTCTTGACAGTGAACCAGTCATTAAGGAACAACAGATACTAGCAACAAAGAAATGTTCCAAAAACCCTTTTTCATCTTACCTTTTTTATGTACAGGTTATAAGCAAATATTTTAAAGTAACTTCAATAAAAAAATTATATGATGGATGCTTACCATGCAAATAAGAAGTACTGATATGTATGGGAGTGAAAAGTCTGGGACATCACCCTGTCCTAGGTGGACCTTGCATTTTGATACATGGTTCAGTTTCTAGTGGATATATCAAAAAATCACATGCCACATGAATTAATAGAACACACTTTAGCATTTTCAGATATTGTTAGTACAAAAGTATTTTATTCTTTCCATGGACATAACACTCTGCTGGAGAATATGACTTGCTATTGCAGACAAAACAAAGATGATATGGTCTTTGTTTACCAGGTGGACTGCAGGTGTTTGACTTTTTTAGAGTGTCTCCTTTAATCCGTGAGATAAAAGAATCAGCAGGAAGGAAGAAATGTCTGATGGTGTAAGAAATATGGCAGCCTTCAATATACATAGTTGATTACAGACTAACCATATAAAAACTATTTTTGAGCACTATCACCAATTGATGAGATCACTTACATTTAGCTTATCTCTTTCACATGTCTACCTAAGAATCATTAAAGAAGATTTTGCATGGAAATGCAAGGTCCACTTATTTTCCACCCCTGAATAAAAAATGCTAAGCGCAGCAATGTTATGATAAAACATTGGAAGAAAAAAGTCCACTCTGCACCCCAGCTTCCAGCATGTTTTCCTAGGTGAGGGCATTATCACTGGGCCTCACAGAGAGATTCTGATGTGGTGCAGAAGTGCATTCTCTCAGGATATCCTAGGATTCTGCAGTGAGACCTGGTGATGCCAGCCTCTCCTAGGCAAGTGCACCTGAATTTCGGATGCATGGTATTTTTTTAATCGTACAGGCCACAGTCAACTTATTCATACACCATGGATTCTAGACTTGTACCTTCAGGTGATTAGACACTGACAAGCTTTTGAGCACACACCTCCCAAGGCCGCCTCCCCTATAACCTTACCCCACTCTGTAAGTCCTCTGTTTCTTGTTAGTGTCTATAGGTGATGGACTGCTTCTCCTTCCCAAAAAATACGACTTCACTAGTGTGTTATTTTTCCTTTATTTACTTTGTTTTCTTAGAATTCTTCAATCAACCCTCATTGTCTTCTAAGACCTGAGTTATGATGCGCCCCTTGCATTGGCATAGGACACTGTTTTAACATCAGTCCCAGCAGCTGATTCTAGCTCTATTTTAGGCATGCAGCAAATGGCCTACCTGACAAAAGCAGAACTTTCTTCATCTATGTCACAATTTCTTGGAAAGATTACAACTTTAATACAGCCATCTTTGCTTCCACAGAAAAAAGTACAAAAACCACCCTTATCAGGAGCCCCTAGATCCTCTAAATGCAGAGAACCTGCACACTCTATCTAACCAGTCTTCAGTTTCCAAACCTAAGTTCAGCCCTTTCTTTTGGCACAAGCCTTGGCGCACAAGGTCCACCACGTTTTCCCAAAGCCCTCTTCACAATGAAGGGCTCCCTCACTCCTAAGATTGGGGGGACATCCATTGCAGTTTTCTTCTCTCTGGCTTACAAACGTCCCAGACCTGTGGGTTCGAATGGTGGTTTCAAAAGGGTACAAGATACAATCACTTTCTTCTTTCAAATCAACCAAAAGTGTTCCAAGGACAGTCAGATTTGCAGAATGATCTGAACCACCTCACTGTCCCAGTGAGTTATTGTACCAGTACCGTCACAGGACAAGTTCAATACATTCTACTCAATCTGTTCATGGTACCAAAGGCCAATGGGGTATTCATCTTGTACTGGACCTAAAATCCTCCAACACGTTCTTTAAACTCTAAATTTTAGAACGGAATCCACAAGGTTAGTCATTGCCTCTTTGAGGCCTGCCTGTTCCCATTTACCCATTCCTTCAGTGATTTCTACACTCTGCAGTGGCAGACAACCATTACCAGCATGTTTCACTGTCCTTCAGCCTCTGTTCAGCTTCCAGGGTGCCCACAAAGGTCTTGGCACCCTTGCTTTGCCTCCTAAGGACTCAAGGCATTCAAGTGACAGGCTGTCTAGACAACCTTTTTCTAAAAGGATTAATCTCTCTTTCAACTCTTTGCAAATGTTCAAAAGATCATACAGATGCTCTAGGCATTTGGCTGGGTTATCAATTTCAACAAATCTGCTCTAATTTAAAGACTCTTTGTGTTGCCAACATGGTCTCGTAAAAGACACCCCACTCCTAAGTCCATTTTTGCGAGGTGAAAGGAAAAACTCATTACGAGAGCCTATGTTCTCAAGAGTAAAGTATCCCCACCACCACGTGCCTATTCCACTAAATTTCCACTAGATTGGTTGGAGTTTCCTGGGCTTTACAACATCAAGCTGCTGTTGCCCATATTCGTGAGGCCGTGATCTGGTCTTCAGTTCATATCTTCTCCCGGGTGAATGTTCAGGACTTTGACGCTTGTTGAATGTCTCGTTGGGCCCTATGGCACTGCTGTGTTTCCCTTGTTACCCATTCCTTTGTACCATTGCTTGGGGATGTCTCAGGATCTATGAATATCCAGCCCATGTCCTCTACAGTATGAATAAATTAAAAGAAATGTGGACTTGCCTGTAAATTCCATATTTAAAGTGCTGGACACAGGTCACCCTATTCTCTGTTCCTGTGTTACTCTGCATTGCTTGCTAAAAAAAAGAGGTCACATGGAGTGCAATAGGGTTATAGGGGAATGGCCAGGGTACATGTGAAAAAGGTTTGCCAGTGTGCAGTCACTTTAATATAGCAACCTACCTGTATGATCCAGGCTCTATGAATATCAAGCCTGTGTCTGTTACTCAAGTCAAGTCAAAATTCCTTTTTTTTACATTGCTGGAAACAAGTTAAAGCACTTAGAGGAAACCCTGGTAAACATGTGGAGGACATGAAAACTATATGGTGGGATTCAAACCTAGAACCCAGAGCTGCATTTCAAGAGTCCTAACCACTTAGCTACTGTGCTGCTCAATGCTAATTCTCTTTGGGCAGAAATATACCGTAGGGTTACTTCACTTTTTTACACTCATCACTTGTGGAAGCACTAGGTAGGGGTCACAACCGACTGCCAGGAACAACTTTTCTGCTGTAGTATGGACAACACCTAAATATTTTTATAGTTATAGAAAGTATTAGATTGTATTTAATTCTCAGATGAAGTAAAAATATTAATTATGATTGTAAGCTCCAAGGAGCAGGACCCTCCTAACCCTCTTGTATTGAACTGTATTGTTGCTGTATTGTCTCCCTTTATATTGTAAAGCGCTGAGCAATCTGTTGGCGCTATATAAATCCTGTATAATAATGTAGATTTTTTTTTGTTCTTTACAGTTTAATAAGAAAACAAAAACTGCTTTTCCAAATTAAATTCCAGTATCATTGTTTTGACATGGAAAGACCAGGACACAAAATAGTCAACCCTGTAGCAAGATCATAGTACAAATTTTTATGTCATGTTCTTCTGTGTTTATGCAGGCTCTTGAAATATCCATTGTTTCCATTTAGAAATGTTCAGATTTTTCAAGGTATTCTTTTGGAAACTTGTAATGTTGCATAATTGTTGCAACATGTATAGTCTATGTTTAATGTATTGCATGTTATGAGCTTTTTAATTGAAAATACACCAGAGGTACCAAAATAGTGCCTGTGTTACTCTTGTCAAGTAATCAGGCCCCATTTGTCATTTGAATGAAAGCTGGGAATGTGATTAGAAAAAAACTTTGTGCAAAGAGCTCAGTATTGGTATTTTGTTTTTTTTTCCTGTGTTATTCATATATAATAATATTTTGTTGTCCTAGGTCAAATTGCGCTGAAAATGTTCGCAAACATATTTTGCACACTGGCAAGCATGAAGGAGTGAAAATGTACAATTGCCCCAAGTGTAGCTATGGAACAAATTCACCTATGGAGTTTAGAAACCATCTGAAAGAACAACACACTGACATTGAGAATCCAGATTTAGCCTATCTTCATGCTGGTAAGAACGGCAAAGTTTCTTCTTTTCTATTTTTTCATCTTTCATGGTCAGTTGGCATCGTTACACACACACATTAATGGTGTTGCATTAGGATAGGCTGCCTAACGCATCAAAAATGGTGCATACCCTTTTTTTCCACATCACAATTTGGTGTGCAACAAGACATATGCATTGGAAAAGGTGAGTTGGTGCAGTACACCAATGCACATAACATCCCGCAACACAACTGAATGTAGTCTCAGACTTTCCTTACACACAAAACATTATTTAATACTGTAATCTACTACCAAAGTTTTTACCAAAAATTAAAACTGAGTTTTACATTCTCACTTATTCTTTATACATACATATGGCAGACAAAAATGTATCTTTTCCTTGTCAATACACTCCACGTTGTATACTAATGTATTACATGTTGTATAGTGGTTGGTGTGAGTGGTCAGTAAAATGAGGACAAATCGTTACTGCCCATTTAGGTAAATCTTTATTTGTAGTCATAACAGCTGAATTGTTTGGTTTTCAAAAGAAACTGCTGTCATGGTTATGATTGACTAAAAAAGCATAGTAAGACCTTATCAGTGAAGAAGAATAGAGGCCAGAAGCCAAAATTAACTTTCCAGGAGTGTCGAAAACTTATAAGGATTGTAGCCAAAAAAACAGCTACAGCAGAAAAAGTGACAGTAGAATGCAGTATCTATCTTAAAAACCATGTTTCCACAAAAAGAACTCACAGAAAACTTCACATGGCTAAAATTCAGTGTTGGTTTTCGGACACTATTCTTCTTCACCAGAGTGTGACATGTGGGCTCTCTGCACAAAAACTTTTTTCCCAAAATGAAATAAAGCTCTATGGCTTGACATCTCATGGTCTGATTTTTTTTACAGACCCTTTAAGACAATTACTTGTTGTACTTGACTGTGTTTGTCACTTTAGCTTGAGTGCTTTGAAAAAAAAAATTACAAGGCACTGGGATTAATTTACTACATTAATAGAGCATGTTCATCTTTTATATTTGCATTTTGCAATGTGAAAGCTCACTTAGCTTAGCGAATAAGGTTAAGCCATGTCTACTATAGTCGTACAATTATAGGCAAGCAAAATCAATTTTTGAAATATTTTCCTTGCACATGATTGAGTATTCAAAATGAACTTTGCTTCAACGTATTTACTAAGCTATGTGCAAACCAAAAGTCATCAGACGCTCATATAGGTGCAGTCTTTTTTTCACTTGAATTGCCTGAATTGTTTCAGGATTTCCACATATTTATGAGAGTTGGAAAGATATTACTCCTTTTTTTATTTTTACTAGAGCACAATGAAGTTGTTTTTGCTGATACAAACTTTAGATGTTTGCAGTCCTCCAAATGAACCTTCTGTTTATTTTTCTATGCCTGATAAAACTAGTGATTTAAACACATTGTGGTGAACCACTTCCGTCAGCATTATAAATGCTTCAAAGAGATTGACTCTTGTCACAGCTGTTGGCATCAAGACAGTCACAGTATAAAGCACATCAGCTTGATTGGCAGTTTATCATTCAAGTTCCTTTGTGAGAAGCTTTGCATTTTGTCTGCGCCTTTCAATAAAACACTATACGTTTTGTAAAAAGTGAAATCTATATTCATTTGAATCTACGGCATTCAGAACACTTTGCTTGTAATTGAGAATTGGATATAAATTTCTTAAAGCAAATGAATGAGTCAATCAAAGAAAAGTATTGTATATCAAAAGCAGCTGCATTATTGTGTGAATTGATGTGTTGGTTATAATTGCAGGCTGATCTTGTCATATTTTGTCAGTTGTGGCACCTCATAACTAAATGGGAGGCGGGGGAGTTTGGGTAGAAAGGAATAGAACACCCTTACTATATTCTTTTTTTTTCAGGTATTAGGTGCTTATGCAGTGCTTTATTTGTTTGTAACAAAGTGTCTAAAATGTCTTTACTGGGAGGTTTCACACATTTACATTCCAGTTCCTGTCTATTGTCCATTTAGATTTTATTTTTCTATTGTGATATCAATGAAAAATGTCACTTTTTGGTGGAAACTTGGTAAAAAAAAAATCCTTTTTAGCACTGTCATATTGTCAGTTTAACTTAGCGAGATGAGAGGCATGTTCAGGTTGGCATTAACTATCAGTAATTTACAGTACAAAGGCTTAGTGCATCTGTTGCACTGATTGGGCTATAGAAGTTAGGAGAGAAGGTAACAAGATCTCCTGAATGTCAGAAGTGGTGGTTAGCAAGTTGGAAGTTGGTGTCCAAACATTCCAAATCATATACTGTCCTTTTTTCCTTTATACATTTCCTGGTCCTTGTCTGTATCTAACAAAATTGCAGATGTCAGAACATGGGGATTTTATGTGTATAGGTACTCTGACATGTAGAGAAAATATGACACTAGTTACCAACCGGGTGGTTTCTACATTTGACTAAAAGGTTAAATCTGCTTCCAAATTATCTGTTTAATTTCAATGCAATAGTATAAATCTACTATGTATCATTTTTACTTGGCTTTTCATTGTTTCATGTCTAAAGGTGCCAAGGATACTTTTCATTCACAATCTATAATAATAAATCAATTTAAAAAGGTACTAAAAATGGTATAAAAACACTACATTGTGTGGAAACTGGCTACATACTGCCAAAGTTATCAGCCTAAAGCAGGAGAAACAGCACTAAAATGGATGTTTTAAGGTATTGCTTTAGAAAGAGAATGTTGCAAAATGAGCACTTTTAGTCAGGGTAGTGTTTACTACACTGTTTAGCCCAGACTTTCTCACCCTTTTCAACGGAGAAGAACCCTTGAAATAACTTTACAGTCTAAGGGAACCCTTGTAAAAAATTACTTTAACTTCAACTCATGATACATTAGTCTGATGGTCATTGGGAAGAATGCTCCCTACACTTGTGGACATTGGGAAAAACCCTTATAGATAGATAAAAATATCAGTGATGTCAGTGAGAACTTATCTGAGAGGCAGAAATTGCTCTTTGCTCAAGGAACCCCTGGCAACCTCTGAACCCTATTTGAGAAACCCTGGTTTAGTCAGTGTCTAGGGCAGCAGGGTGAGAGGCAACACCAATTGTGATAATGTTTTCCTTATTTTTTTGTCTGGCACAGGACCTTTGTGGTAGAAATCGGGAAATTAGCAAGGGTATCTTAATGTCGTAACGCCTGATAGGGACCTATTGTTGTTCCAGCATAAGGTGCAAATTCTAGAGAGAATATGCCCCAACCCTTTTTTTTTTCTTTCCCTCAATCATCCTCCCTGCCCCCCCCCCCCCCCCTTACCTCTTCTATGGGTAAACTCTCCCCCTCTCTCATTTTAGAAATGGAGAATGTTAGGGAGAATGATGGTTGCCAACATACTGAGCCTGGTGGATGTACTTATAGTAGACCCTTGTTGGTTAGTAATGGAATAGTCTGATACCTCCAGACCTTTAAAGAAATACATGGGTACGTGTGCATAGGGTATGCTCTGTAACATGTATTCTGAAATCTATCCACTTACTGGTATTTTGCATTTCAATGTTTAACTGTATGAGATCCATTTATATTCAGTTACTGTATGTTCCATGTTAATAGACCAATAAAGGTGTAATCATTGTTGTCCTCCTTCTGAATAAAGGATTTATAAAAACAAAGTCAGCAAAAAATATGTATGGATAAGGGGGTGCAGTGGACAATGCAAGGAGTCAGAAAGCTCTTTGTAGTTCAGGAAACATTAAAGTGTTCTTAAACTCTCAAGGAAAATACTAAAGAATAAATGTAGCTGCATGTGTTATATCACAGTTTTTTTTCTGTACACCTTTTTTGTGCAGTCTTTAACCACTTGCCTACCGGGCACTTTTACCCCCTTCCTTACCAGGCCAATTTTCAGCTTTCAGCGCTGTCGCACTTTGAATGACAATTGCGCAGTCATGCAACACTGTACCAATATAAAATTGTTATAATTTTTTTTTCACACAAATAGAGCTTTCTTTTGGTGGTATTTACTCGCCGCTGGGTGTTTTATTTTTTGCGCTAGAGCAAAAAAAAAAAAAAAGTTTTTCTTTGTTTCTATTATAAAATTTTGCAAACAGGTAATTGTTCTCCTTCACTGATGTGCATTGATGAGGCTGCACTGATAGGCAGCACTGATGAGGTGGCACTGCTGGGCATTGACTGGCGACAATGCTGGGCACTGACTGGTGGCACTGCAGGGCACTGACTGACGGCACTGATGGATAGCACTGGTGGGTGGCACTGCTGGGCACAGGTGGGCTGCACTGATGGGCACTTGTGGGCGGCACTACTGGGCACTTGTGGGCAGCACTGATGGGTGGCACTGCTGGGCACCGATCATCAGGACACTGATCATCAGTGCCCTGATGATCGGTGCCGATCCCTCCTGACAGCTGTGACAGCGTGAGGAAAGTGCAGCTGATAACCAGCAATTGCATTTCCTGGTGATCAGTGTGTCATTGGACACGGTTGATCACATGGTAAAAGGCCACTGTGATTGGCCTTTTACCATATCACATGATCAGCTGTGTCTGTAGGACACAACAATCACATAGATAGCCGGATGCGCGCAGGAGAGCGCATTCTGAGAGGACGTCATATGACCTCCACCCAGAACTGGCTGGCCGCAGTGAAGTAGTCATTCGGCTATCTGCAGCCGGCAAGAAGTTAAAGAATAACCAACCTTTTCAAGCCTGCTATGTGGAATGTCCATTTATTGGGGTCTCTCCTTTTGCTTTGCAGAGTCTCCCTGGAGAAAATTTGGCATGTGTGCTCTTGGTCCGGACTAAATATACAAACAGTGGGGAAAATAATTTTTTGATCCCTTGCAGATTTTGTAAGTTTGCCCACTTACAAAGAAATGAAGGGTCTATCATTTTTATCATGGGTGTATTTTAAATGGTAGAGACAGAATATCAACCAAAAATCCAGAAAAAACACATGATACAAATGTTATTAATTGAGATGCAGTTCAGTGGGTAAAATAAATACTTAATCCCTAAGCAAAACATGACTTAGTACTTGGTTGAGAAACCCTTGTTGGCAAGCACAGCTAAGACATTTCCTGTAATTGATTACCAGGTTTACACACATCTCAGGATGGATTTTGGTCCACTCTGCTTTACAAATCCTTAAGTTTTCTTGACTGTCTCCTGGCAACTTGAAGTTTCAGCTCCCTCCATAAATTTTCTGTAGGATTAAGGTCTGGAGACTAGCTAGGCCACTCCATGACCTTAATATATTTCTTCTTGAGCCACTCCTTTGTTGCCTTGGCAGTATGTTTTGGGTCATTGTCATGCTGGAAGACCCATCCACAACCCATCTTCAGTGATCTGGCTGAGGGGAAAAGGTTCTCATCCAAGATTTTCCAACACATGGCCCTGTCCTTTGGCCCCTCAATACGGCAAAGTGGGCCTCTACCTTTAGCAGAGGAACAGCTCAGAAGCATAATGTTTCCACCTCCGTGCTTGACTGTAAGGATGGCATTCTTAGGGTCATAATCAGCATTTTTCTTCTTCCAAACATAGCAAGTCGAATTAATGCAAAAGAGCTCAATTTTGGTCTCATCTGACCACAGCACTTTCTCCCAATCCTTCTTTGAATCATTTAGATGTTCGTTGGCAAACTTCAGACGGGCCAGTACATGTGCTAACTTGAGGAGTGGGACCTTGAGGGTGCTGCAGGATTTCAATGTCTGGCGGCATATTGTGTTACCAATGGTTTGTTTGGTGACTATGGTCCCAACTGCTATGAGATCATTCATAAGCTCCTCCTGTGTATTTCTGGGCTGATCCCTCAATTTTCTCATGATCAACCTACCCCATGAGGCGAAATCCTGCATAGAGCTCCAGACCGACGGCAATTGATGGTTACTTTGTATTTCTTCCATTTGTGAATAATCACTCCAACAGTTATCTCCTTCTCTCCAAGCTTCCTGTTGATGGTCTTGTAGCCCATTCCAGCCTTGTGCAGGTCTCCAATCTTGTCCCTGATGTCCTATGACAGCTCTTTGACAGTCTTGCCCATGGTGGTTCCCAAGAAAGAGATTCTCTGGACAGGTGTCTTTTATATACATAAGGAGCTGTCCTTAGGAGCACCTTCTTAACCACTTCCCATCTGTCCATTATACATAGACAATGGACGGGAAGCAGCACCGACGCAGGCTAACATTCCTATACATTAGCCTGCATCAATGGCTCGTGTGCGGCTCACAGAGCATGCACCCCAGAGCCCTATGATCTGTGTGTTGCCCGGACACAGTGGATCACATTACCGGTGTTCAGGTGATCATGTGGTGTTTTACCATGTGACTGCTGTGACCAATCACAGTACTCACATAGTAAACACTGGAAACTGAAACTAAAATCGCTTATCTCTGTTCTCAGTTTGAGAGCAGAGAGAAGTGATCCTGCAGTGTGTGAGTATACAGCAGCCTGTCAGCAGCACCAGCACCGATAGCCAAATGAAAAATCGTCTTGGGTGAGGCCACTGCTAGATTTCTGTACAGGTAAGTGCCCTAACAGTAAAAGTCAGCAGTTACAATATTTGTAGCTGCTGACTTTTTTACTTTTTTTATTTGGGGGGGAGCAGAACTCCTCTTTAATGCAAAGAGCAATCTACCAGTGAGGATTTAATAGTACTTTAAATATTTATCTTGTTTTGTGCTCTTTGCATTTGGAAACTTGCAGTATTCTCCCATTAACCCTAGGATGAGTTGGTGACATATTCAGGGATGGGGGGGGGGGGGGGTCCTTGAAACCTACAAAAATAGGTTCAATGTTGTTAGGCATAATTTACCTGAAAGAGGACTGGTGTTGGATTATGGAGAAGGGAGAGTAGTGTTTTTTTTTTTTACTTTTTTTTCTTAAAAAAGAAAGAGCATCTAAACAAAAAAGTCCAAGAAGCTGGAAATGGGGTTTAAACAAGTCATAAAGCATTTGCATCACTTGCAAGTACTGGGATGCCCACAGCCAGCAATGAAGATTTTGTCTATTAAAATTGAAAACTGTTGAATATGACTTGTTAATTGATAGGCATTAATCTAGGAAAATTACTTTATTCAACTGTAATAGAATTGTCAAATGATTCTTATCTGTTGCCAATGACATACATTTAAAACACACTGGATTTTGTCTTAATATAATCAGTCTTTATTTATGTAAAATATAACTCTGAGTCCTTTCAAGCAATGTGCATTTACTCTAAGCACAGATCTGTACTTTGTGTTATTAAAATGCATAGAGCAGTCATATTCTGGGCTTCTGTTGAAATATGTTTTTAATTGAACAGAATTATGGCTATATATTATCAATGTGAATCTAGTTAGAGCACTGTATTTGGCTGGCACAATAGCTCAGTGCACTGTGGAATGTGAATAACAAGTTATTTCAGGAGTCATGAATCTGAAGACTAGTGACTTTCTCAGAATACTGTGGAAAGAGACTAAAAGAGGAAAGTCTTGCGTGTGTCCAGTGCCATGTTTAGTTTATCGCTACAATAAATACATATTTATTTTATGCTATGGAAACATGGCTGTTTAGTAGCCTGTCTTTCCTCTGTAATGTATCCTGTTAAGAGCAGGGGATAGATGGGCCATAGATGTAGTTCCTTTCAGAGCCAAGTGAGCATAATTTTCTATGCTGGGATGCCTTTTTGTTGCCCTCACTGTTCTCTGCCTGACTGGGAAGAAATATTTGTGGACGTATAAAGATCATCCTTGGTCACTGCTTAGGACAAAGAATC